>NC_051158.1:151899068-151987008 GCF_013339745.2 Dermacentor silvarum | reverse complement strand
CACGTTGCCCTCAATTACTTATAACCACACGTGCTTCTCATTTAATCAGTAACTGCTGGTTTACTTGTAGAAACAACAATTGTACAATAAAATTCCGAGGAAATACACATCGCGATAGATGTCAGCGTTTTTGTGATTATCACAGGCAGAACTCTCGGCATTGTATTCTTTTTAAACTCAAATACAGTACACACCCGTTGCCCTCAATTACTTATACCCACACATGCTTCTCATTTAAATCAGTAACTGCTCGTTTACTTGTAGAACCAACAATTGTACAATAAATTGCGAGGAAATACAAATCGCGATAGATGTCAGCGTTTTTGTGATTATCACAGGCAGAACTCCCGGCATTGTATTCTTTTTAAACTCAAATACAGTACACACCCGTTGCCCTCAATTACTTATAACCACACATACTTCTCATTTAAATCAGTAACTGCTCGTTTACTTGTAGAACCAACAATTGTACAATAAAGTTCTGAGGAAACACACATCGCGATAGATGTCAGCGTTTTTGTGATTATCACAGGCAGAACTCCCGGCATTGTATTCTTTTTAAACTCAAATACAGTACACACCCGTTGCCCTCAATTACTTATAAACACACATGCTTCTCATTTAAATCAGTAACTGCTCGTTTACTTGTAGAACCAACAATTGTACAATAAAGTTCTGACGTAACACACATCGCGATAGATGTCAGCGTTTTTGTGATTATTACAGGCAGAACTCCCGGCATTGTATTCTTTTAAACTCAAATACAGTACACACCCGTTGCCCTCAATTACTTATAACCACACATGCTTCTCATTTAAATCAGTAACTGCTCGTTTACTTGTAGAACCAACAATTGTACAATAAAGTTCTGACGAAACACACATCGCGATAGATGTCAGCGTTTTTGTGATTATCACAGGCAGAACTCCCGGCATTGTATTCTTTTTAAACTCAAATACAGTACACACCCTTTGCCCTCAATTACTTATAACCACACATGCTTCTCATTTAAATCAGTACCAGTTCGTTTACTTGTAGAACCAACAATTGTACAATAAAATTGCGAGGAAATACACATCGCGATAGATGTCAGCGTTTTTGTGATTATCACAGGCAGAACTCCCGGCATTGTATTCTTTTTAAACTCAAATACAGTACACACCCATTGCCCTCAATTACTTATAACCACACATGCTTCTCATTTAAATCAGTAACTGCTCGTTTACTTGTAGAACCAACAATTGTACACTAAATTTGCGAGGAAATACACATCGAGATAGATGTCAGCGTTTTTGTGATTATCACAGGCAGAACTCCCGGCATTGTATTCTTTTTAAACTCAAATACAGTACACACCCGTTGCCCTCAATTACTTATAACCACACATGCTTCTCATTTAAATCAGTAACTGCTCGTTTACTTGTAGAACCAACAATTGTACAATAAAGTCCTGACGAAACACACATCGCGATAGATGTCAGCGTTTTTGTGATTATCACAGGCAGAACTCCCGGCATTGTATTCTTTTTAAACTCAAATACAGTACACACCCGTTGCCCTCAATTACTTATAACCACACATGCTTCTCATTTAAATCAGTAACTGCTCGTTTACTTGTAGAACCAACAATTGTACAATAAAGGTCTGACGAAACACACATCGCGATAGATGTCAGCGTTTTTGTGATTATCACAGGCAGAACTCCCGGCATTGTATTCTTTTTAAACTCAAATACAGTACACACCCTTTGCCCTCAATTACTTATAACCACACATCTTCTCATTTAAATCAGTACCTGCTTCGTTTACTTGTAGAACCAACAATTGTACAATAAAATTGCGAGGAAATACACATCGCGATAGATGTCAGCGTTTTTGTGATTATCACAGGCAGAACTCCCGGCATTGTATTCTTTTTAAACTCAAATACAGTACACACCCGTTGCCCTCAATTACTTATAACCACACATGCTTCTCATTTAAATCAGTAACTGCTTGTTTACTTGTAGAACCAACAATTGTACAATAAAATTCCGAGGAAATACACATCGCGATAGATGTCAGCGTTTTTGTGATTATCACAGGCAGAACTCCCGGCATTGTATTCTTTTTAAACTCAAATACAGTACACACCCGTTGCCCTCAATTACTTATAACCACACATGCTTCTCATTTAAATCAGTACCAGTTCGTTTACTTGTAGAACCAACAATTGTACAATAAAATTGCGAGGAAATACACATCGCGATAGATGTCAGCGTTTTTGTGATTATCACAGGCAGAACTCCCGGCATTGTATTCTTTTTAAACTCAAATACAGTACACACCCGTTGCCCTCAATTACTTATAACCACACATGCTTCTCATTTAAATCAGTAACTGCTTGTTTACTTGTAGAACCAACAATTGTACAATAAAATTCCGAGGAAATACACATCGCGATAGATGTCAGCGTTTTTGTGATTATCACAGGCAGAACTCCCGGCATTGTATTCTTTTTAAACTCAAATACAGTACACACCCGTTGCCCTCAATTACTTATAACCACACATGCTTCTCATTTAAATCAGTAACTGCTCGTTTACTTGTAGAACCAACAATTGTACAATAAATTGCGAGGAAATACACATCGCGATAGATGTCAGCGTTTTTGTGATTATCACAGGCAGAACTCCCGGCATTGTATTCTTTTTAAACTCAAATACAGTACACACCCGTTGCCCTCAATTACTTATAACCACACATGCTTCTCATTTAAATCAGTAACTGCTCGTTTACTTGTAGAACCAACAATTGTACAATAAAATTCTGAGGAAATACACATCGCGATAGATGTCAGCGTTTTTGTGATTATCACAGGCAGAACTCCCGGCATTGTATTCTTTTTAAACTCAAATACAGTACACACCCGTTGCCCTCAATTACTTATAACCACACATGCTTCTCATTTAAATCAGTAACTGCTTCGTTTACTTGTAGAACCAACAATTGTACAATAAAATTCGAGGAAATACACATCGCGATAGATGTCAGCGTTTTTGTGATTATCACAGGCAGAACTCCCGGCATTGTATTCTTTTTAAACTCAAATACAGTACACACCCGTTGCCCTCAATTACTTATAACCACACATGCTTCTCATTTAAATCAGTAACTGCTCGTTTACTTGTAGAACCAACAATTGTACAATAAATTGCGAGGAAATACACATCGCGATAGATGTCAGCGTTTTTGTGATTATCACAGGCAGAACTCCCGGCATTGTATTCTTTTTAAACTCAAATACAGTACACACCCGTTGCCCTCAATTACTTATAACCACACATGCTTCTCATTTAAATCAGTAACTGCTCGTTTACTTGTAGAACCAACAATTGTACAATAAAGTTCTGAGGAAACACACATCGCGATAGATGTCAGCGTTTTTGTGATTATCACAGGCAGAACTCCCGGCATTGTATTCTTTTTAAACTCAAATACAGTACACACCCGTTGCCCTCAATTACTTATAACCACACATGCTTCTCATTTAAATCAGTAACTGCTCGTTTACTTGTAGAACCAACAATTGTACAATAAAGTCCTGACGAAACACACATCGCGATAGATGTCAGCGTTTTTGTGATTATCACAGGCAGAACTCCCGGCATTGTATTCTTTTTAAACTCAAATACAGTACACACCCGTTGCCCTCAATTACTTATACCCACACATGCTTCTCATTTAAATCAGTAACTGCTCGTTTACTTGTAGAACCAACAATTGTACAATAAAGGTCTGGCGAAACACACATCGCGATAGATGTCAGCGTTTTTGTTATTATCACAGGCAGAACTCCCGGCATTGTATTCTTTTTAAACTCAAATACAGTACACACCCTTTGCCCTCAAATACTTATAACCACACATCTTTCTCATTTAAATCAGTACCTGTTCGTTTACTTGTAGAACCAACAATTGTACAATAAAATTGCGAGGAAATATACATCGCGATAGATGTCAGCGTTTTTGTGATTATCACAGGCAGAACTCTCGGCATTGTATTCTTTTTAAACTCAAATACAGTACACACCCGTTGCCCTCAATTACTTATAACCACACATGCTTCTCATTTAAATCAGTAACTACTTGTTTACTTGTAGAACCAACAATTGTACGATAAAATTCCGAGGAAATACACATCGCGATAGATGTCAGCGTTTTTGTGATTATCACAGGCAGAACTCCCGGCATTGTATTCTTTTTAAACTCAAATACAGTACTCACCCTTTGCCCTCAATTACTTATAACCACACATGCTTCTCATTTAAATCAGTACCAGTTCGTTTACTTGTAGAACCAACAATTGTACAACAAAATTGCGAGGAAATACACATCGCGATAGATGTCAGCGTTTTTGTGATTATCACAGGCAGAACTCCCGGCATTGTATTCTTTTTAAACTCAAATACAGTACACACCCGTTGCCCTCAATTACTAATAACCACACATGCTTCTCATTTCAATCAGTAACTGCTTGTTTACTTGTAGAACCAACAATTGTACAATAAAATTCCGAGGAAATACACATCGCGATAGATGTCAGCGTTTTTGTGATTATCACAGGCAGAACTCTCGGCATTGTATTCTTTTTAAACTCAAATACAGTACACACCCGTTGCCCTCAATTACTTATAACCACACATGCTTCTCATTTAAATCAGTAACTGCTCGTTTACTTGTAGAAACAACAATTGTACAATAAAATTCCGAGGAAATACACATCGCGATAGATGTCAGCGTTTTTGTGATTATCACAGGCAGAACTCTCGGCATTGTATTCTTTTTAAACTCAAATACAGTACACACCCGTTGCCCTCAATTACTTATACCCACACATGCTTCTCATTTAAATCAGTAACTGCTCGTTTACTTGTAGAACCAACAATTGTACAATAAATTGCGAGGAAATACAAATCGCGATAGATGTCAGCGTTTTTGTGATTATCACAGGCAGAACTCCCGGCATTGTATTCTTTTTAAACTCAAATACAGTACACACCCGTTGCCCTCAATTACTTATAACCACACATACTTCTCATTTAAATCAGTAACTGCTCGTTTACTTGTAGAACCAACAATTGTACAATAAAGTTCTGAGGAAACACACATCGCGATAGATGTCAGCGTTTTTGTGATTATCACAGGCAGAACTCCCGGCATTGTATTCTTTTTAAACTCAATTACAGTACACACCCGTTGCCCTCAATTACTTATAAACACACATGCTTCTCATTTAAATCAGTAACTGCTCGTTTACTTGTAGAACCAACAATTGTACAATAAAGTTCTGACGTAACACACATCGCGATAGATGTCAGCGTTTTTGTGATTATTACAGGCAGAACTCCCGGCATTGTATTCTTTTTAAACTCAAATACAGTACACACCCGTTGCCCTCAATTACTTATAACCACACATGCTTCTCATTTAAATCAGTAACTGCTCGTTTACTTGTAGAACCAACAATTGTACAATAAAGTTCTGACGAAACACACATCGCGATAGATGTCAGCGTTTTTGTGATTATCACAGGCAGAACTCCCGGCATTGTATTCTTTTTAAACTCAAATAAAGTACACACCCTTTGCCCTCAATTACTTATAACCACACATGCTTCTCATTTAAATCAGTACCAGTTCGTTTACTTGTAGAACCAACAATTGTACAATAAAATTGCGAGGAAATACACATCGCGATAGATGTCAGCGTTTTTGTGATTATCACAGGCAGAACTCCCGGCATTGTATTCTTTTTAAACTGAAATACAGTACACACCCATTGCCCTCAATTACTTATAACCACACATGCTTCTCATTTAAATCAGTAACTGCTCGTTTACTTGTAGAACCAACAATTGTACACTAAATTTGCGAGGAAATACACATCGAGATAGATGTCAGCGTTTTTGTGATTATCACAGGCAGAACTCCCGGCATTGTATTCTTTTTAAACTCAAATACAGTACACACCCGTTGCCCTCAATTACTTATAACCACACATGCTTCTCATTTAAATCAGTAACTGCTCGTTTACTTGTAGAACCAACAATTGTACAATAAAGTCCTGACGAAACACACATCGCGATAGATGTCAGCGTTTTTGTGATTATCACAGGCAGAACTCCCGGCATTGTATTCTTTTTAAACTCAAATACAGTACACACCCGTTGCCCTCAATTACTTATACCCACACATGCTTCTCATTTAAATCAGTAACTGCTCGTTTACTTGTAGAACCAACAATTGTACAATAAAGGTCTGACGAAACACACATCGCGATAGATGTCAGCGTTTTTGTTATTATCACAGGCAGAACTCCCGGCATTGTATTCTTTTTAAACTCAAATACAGTACACACCCTTTGCCCTCAAATACTTATAACCACACATCTTTCTCATTTAAATCAGTACCTGTTCGTTTACTTGTAGAACCAACAATTGTACAATAAAATTGCGAGGAAATATACATCGCGATAGATGTCAGCGTTTTTGTGATTATCACAGGCAGAACTCTCGGCATTGTATTCTTTTTAAACTCAAATACAGTACACACCCGTTGCCCTCAATTACTTATAACCACACATGCTTCTCATTTAAATCAGTAACTACTTGTTTACTTGTAGAACCAACAATTGTACGATAAAATTCCGAGGAAATACACATCGCGATAGATGTCAGCGTTTTTGTGATTATCACAGGCAGAACTCCCGGCATTGTATTCTTTTTAAACTCAAATACAGTACTCACCCTTTGCCCTCAATTACTTATAACCACACATGCTTCTCATTTAAATCAGTACCAGTTCGTTTACTTGTAGAACCAACAATTGTACAACAAAATTGCGAGGAAATACACATCGCGATAGATGTCAGCGTTTTTGTGATTATCACAGGCAGAACTCCCGGCATTGTATTCTTTTTAAACTCAAATACAGTACACACCCGTTGCCCTCAATTACTAATAACCACACATGCTTCTCATTTCAATCAGTAACTGCTTGTTTACTTGTAGAACCAACAATTGTACAATAAAATTCCGAGGAAATACACATCGCGATAGATGTCAGCGTTTTTGTGATTATCACAGGCAGAACTCTCGGCATTGTATTCTTTTTAAACTCAAATACAGTACACACCCGTTGCCCTCAATTACTTATAACCACACGTGCTTCTCATTTAAATCAGTAACTGCTCGTTTACTTGTAGAACCAACAATTGTACAATAAATTGCGAGGAAATACAAATCGCGATAGATGTCAGCGTTTTTGTGATTATCACAGGCAGAACTCCCGGCATTGTATTCTTTTTAAACTCAAATACAGTAGACACCCGTTGCCCTCAATTACTTATAACCACACATACTTCTCATATAAATCAGTAACTGCTCGTTTACTTGTAGAACCAACAATTGTACAATAAAGTTCTGAGGAAACACACATCGCGATAGATGTCAGCGTTTTTGTGATTATCACAGGCAGAACTCCCGGCATTGTATTCTTTTTAAACTCAAATACAGTACACACCCGTTGCCCTCAATTACTTATAAACACACATGCTTCTCATTTAAATCAGTAACTGCTCGTTTATTTGTAGAACCAACAATTGTACAATAAAATTCCGAGGAAATACCCATCGCGATAGATGTCAGCGTTTTTGTGATTATCACAGGCAGAACTCCCGGCATTGTATTCTTTTTAAACTCAAATACAGTACACACCCGTTGCCCTCAATTACTTATAACCGCACATGCTTCTCATTTAAATCAGTAACTGCTTGTTTGCTTGTAGAACCAACAATTGTACAATAAAATTGCGAGGAAATACACATCGCGATAGATGTCAGCGTTTTTGTGATTATCAGAGGCAGAACTCTCGGCATTGTATTCTTTTTAAACTCAAATACAGTACACACCCGTTGCCCTCAATTACTTATAACCACACATGCTTCTCATTTAAATCAGTAACTACTTGTTTACTTGTAGAACCAACAATTGTACGATAAAATTCCGAGGAAATACACATCGCGATAGATGTCAGCGTTTTTGTGATTATCACAGGCAGAACTCTCGGCATTGTATTCTTTTTAAACTCAAATACAGTACACACCCGTTGCCCTCAATTACTTATAACCACACATGCTTCTCATTTAAATCAGTAACTGCTCGTTTACTTGTAGAACCAAGAATTGTACAATAAAGTCCTGACGAAACACACATCGCGATAGATGTCAGCGTTTTTGTGATTATCACAAGCAGAACTCCCGGCATTGTATTCTTTTTAAACTCAAATACAGTACACACCCGTTGCCCTCAATTACTTATAACCACACATGCTTCTCATTTAAATCAGTAACTGCTCGTTTACTTGTAGAACCAACAATTGTACAATAAAGTCCTGACGAAACACACATCGCGATAGATGTCAGCGTTTTTGTGATTATCACAAGCAGAACTCCCGGCATTGTATTCTTTTTAAACTCAAATACAGTACACACCCGTTGCCCTCAATTACTTATAACCACACATGCTTCTCATTTAAATCAGTAACTGCTCGTTTACTTGTACACTGTAAACAAAAATAACGCGAAATGGGAGTAAACCGCTCGTCCCGTATCGCATTCCCGTTTCTGGGTTTTTTTTACTACGCACCAGTCGAAGGTAAAAATTTACTCCCATGCTGACTGAGTTTTTGTATGTAGAAACGAGAGTAATTTTTTAATCTGTGTGAAGGTTTTTAGGGACGATAGTAGGACTATATTTTTACTTCGATCACGAGGTTCTTGCGGCTATTCCTGAGAGTTATTTTTCAAGCCCATTCGCGAGTTTCTTGGGTCTGATGTGAGAGTATTTTTTTACCTCTTTCATTAACTTTTCTCAGCTTTTTCCCAGAGTAATTTTTCAAGCCCATTCTGGAGTTTGTTGGAGGTGATGTGGGATTACTTTTTTACGTCATTTATCCAGTTTTCTAGGCTATTCCTGGGAGTTATTTTTAAGCCTATTCTCGGGTTTTTTGGAACTGATGTGGGGGTACTTTTTTACCTCGTTATCAAGGTTTCTTAGCTCTACCTGACAATAATTTTTCAAGCCCATTCTGTAGTTTGTTGGAGCTGATCTCGGAGTATTTTTTTACCTCGTTCATCAAGTTTTCTCGGTTCCTTACGAGAGTAATTTTTCAAGCCCGTTCTGGAGTTTGTTGGGGCTGATGTGGAAGTCTTTTTTTACATCCGCCAGCCACTTTTTGTGGTGTTTCTTGGGTGAATTCTTACTTTGTTTTGAGAGGTTATAGAGAAAAATGTGGGAGTACTTTTACTCCTGTGAGGAGGTATATTCTACAACATATTACTCTCACGATCACTTTTAATATAGCTCATAGCAGGGAACTCACTTTGCACAACACATTCAACTAAAAATTCGAAGACAATTGAAAGACTCCAAGGATGATTACAAGGGTCCCAAGCATGAGTGATTATTTATTAGTTCTGACATGTTTCTCATAAAAAAAGTCAGGCATGAGTTAATCATCACAAAACTATGGCCTTAAAAAATGCTGTGATGAGCATAATAAATATTTGTACTAATACACAGACTGGGGTGGGTAACTCCCCACTAGATCTCTCATAGCAAAATAAAATATATCACAACACGTTCAATGTGCAATCCCACTAAAGTACAGTGAAAACGAACAACTAACACACAATATAAAATCTAATTCGTAAATACACAGTCAGTACTAGATGCGTTCAAATTAGACCCACTGAATATCATGTAGATCATTACTTCAAACAGGCAGTTGTCCAGAACATGGGCGTGAATTGCATTCAATGGATCATTATGAACAAAACTATGCAACATTAAAATATTGCACTTAAGGCCAAATGGCGTCTGCTGCTAACGGCCATTACTGTCCCAGACGAAATGAAACAATAGCATTCGTAGTATCACATTAGTGCCGGCAACTGCCTACATCTCTCACGGCAAAATAAAAGCTATCACAACACATTCAAGATGTAGTGAAACTAAAGCATAGTGAAAACAAACAAGTGACGCGCAATACGAAATCCAACTCTTAAATACACAGTCAGTAGTAGAGATGTTCACATTACACCCACTGAATACACAGATCCTTCCTTCAAACAGGCAGTTGTCCAGAACACAGGTGTGCAGTGCATTCAATGGATCATTATGAACAATACTATGCAACATAAAAATATTGCACTTAAGGTCAAATGGTGTCTGCTGCTAACAGCCATTACTGCCCCAGACGAAATGAAACAGTCGTGTGATAAATACAGCAAGCATTCGTACTATCACATTAGTGCCGGCAACTGCCTATATCTCTCACGGCAAAATAAAAACTATCACAACACATTCAAGATGTAGTGAAACTAAAGCATAGTGAAAACAAACAAGTGACACGCAATACAAAATCCAACTCTTAAATACACAGTCAGTAGTAGAGATGTTCACATTACACCCACTGAATACACAGATCATTCCTTCAAACAGGCAGTTGTCCAGAACATGGGCGTGAATTGCATTCAATGGATCATTATGAACAAAACTATGCAACATTAAAATATTGCACTTAAGGCCAAATGGCGTCTGCTGCTAACGGCCATTACTGTCCCAGACGAAATGAAACAATAGCATTCGTAGTATCACATTAGTGCCGGCAACTGCCTACATCTCTCACGGCAAAATAAAAACTATCACAACACATTCAAGATGTAGTGAAACTAAAGCATAGTGAAAACAAACAAGTGACACGCAATACGAAATCCAACTCTTAAATACACAGTCAGTAGTAGAGATGTTCACATTACACCCACTGAATACACAGATCATTCCTTCAAACAGGCAGTTGTCCAGAACATGGGTGTGCAGTGCATTCAATGGATCATTATGAACAATACTATGCAACATAAAAATATTGCACGTAAGGACAAATGGCATCTGCTGCTAATGACCATTACTGTCCCAGCGAAATGAAACACTCGTGATAAATACAGCAAGCATTTATACTATCACATCCCAATGCCGGCAACTGCCCACCAAATCTTTCAATTCAAAAGAAAAACTATCACAACGCATTCAAAATGCAGTGAAACTAAAGTACAGTGAAAACAAACAAATGACACAATATACAAAATCTAACTCTTAAGTATTGCAACAAGCAAATGAGGCAGTTAGCACTAGAGATGATCATTAGACCCATTGATAGCATACTGACCTTCAAACAGCTAGTTGCCCAAGACATGGGGGCACAGTGCAATGAATGGATAGTTAGGAAGAAAACTGCAACAACCAAGAGCAACATGTTCTATCAACTTTCAAACTTTCTAAAGAAGGCGCTCACTCAGATGAGGAAAGTGGTGATTGCTAATACACACGACTGAAAATATATATGTGAAAACAGCCATTAACTGATACTACTCCCCCTGGTGCACAAAGAAAACGAATGCAGCCCTTTTTCCACAGAAGAGGAACACGTTGCACAACTGTACTGCAGTATTCATGGGTATAAGCCAGATTTCAATTTCGTTGCCGAAATATTGTAGTGCTTCTTAGATAGTCTAAAAGGTAATTGTGCGTGTTGCCCTTGTCTGTTTCTAGGCATGCGGTTGTGATGGATGTCATATGCTTGTCTCACAGATTGAACATAGTGCTATCTAAGTGCGACTACAAGGATGTATATTTGTAGCTGCCCTCAATCCCCTTCATGTTGCCAGTCAGCATCTATGGTGTCTCTTTCTTTGTATTGTTCATCTAGCACTGTTTACACACAGCAGGCATGTTTGAATACCAAACAACCTTACTCTCCACAGTTACTCTAAAGTGAATGCGTTATGACAAAGTGTAATGTGAGAAGTCCATGATAAAGAAAAAAAAAGAAAGAAAAATGGATAATTCAACTCCCCCCTGAATTACCCATTCTGGGCCATTAAGTTTTGTATATTACAGTTGCGGTGATTAACACAGAGCCACGTTGGCCTAACCCTAGTGGCAAAGTAAATCCTTCAAATTATCAGTTGGTACAGAACTATTGAGCATGCCGCTGGTGCTTTTGCCCCCACTGAGAATACTAGTGGCATACTAAAACACGTTTTGTTGCTAAAGGTCCATTACAGTGACACTAAAGAGAAACAGTAAATCATTTTAGACTGATAAAACAACCTTTCAGAACTTTATATTCATGAACATGAATGAACATGAATGAAGATTTAACTTTCATTTTTCAAATTTTACGCAGCACCAGCACGTCAGTGTGGAGTCATACACTTCAACTAAATTTATTCTTTGACTCTTAAAACAGAATTGATCAATACTGGCCAATAGAACATTAACTAGACTCGAACAGACACCCTCAAATTCCATATCACAGCGAGCTGGTGCAGGAATTATAAGGTGGTGGTGGCGACACCAGTTTTCGTTTTTGCTTGTCTGGCTTATCAAGCCGATTCTCACAGTAAGAGTTGTTTTTTCGATGTTGTAGAAGAATTATTTAAAAAAGCTCGAATAAATTTTCTCTTTCGTGTCCCTCTAAAGCAAGCACTGTGCTACCATGGCTTGGGCAACCTGCCGGCCACAGAAGCCACGGCTGCTTTTGTTAGGCAAAATAATTTTTACAGAAACTTTTCCGAAGAAATGTACCTGAAAATCTTTTTGCCTAGCAAAAGTTCTTGTAAAAATTGACTAACTCCAATGCTTTCACCCGTGGCTTTGTGTAGCTCAAATCCAGAAAACAGTGCTCAATAAATGTCAAAATCCTGTGGGCCTTTTTTGGGTAGACCACATGGAAGACCCAGAACGAAGCGAAAAGGCAGGCCAGGCCTGCCAGCAGTGACGATGTCACAAACAATCGCTGCGCATCGATGTGTAGCGCGAGGGAGCCATCAGATGCCCTCTGGAGGCATGGAGTTAGTGGGACCGCAGCTGTCTGTGGAACAAAACAACAAAAATAAAAACAATATGTATTACACAAACCTAAGGTGACTCCACAACAAGCCCCTAATTTTGATGGTCACGAAAAAGCAAAGCCTTGGTTTTCTATTCATTCATAAAGTGTGTGTTATATTTCGACTTTCCTAAAAGGGGGTATATTAAGATATGGAAATAACTTTATCTTAATGGAAGTCACAGCCTATGTGCGCAAAGCACACTATTCAGAAATGCAATAATGAAGACCTAAACAAAAGCTAAGTAATACACTGGGACTGCACAAAACATGTTCATTAAATTTTCGCTAAGCATTAGGAGTAGTTTTAAGCAACAGATGTCAGATGAAATCCGTGCATTTAGGTTCTCTTGAGCAAAAGGGTCAGCAGCTCCCATATAGCGAGGGAAGAGCAGACCCGCAGTGCCCCCAGAAAGTTGTGATAGGCAGAAACAGGCCCCACATGCAGTCCCAAAAATAGATTAACACAACTGTGCTTCAGTCCCCCAGCTATTGTATATGTTAATATCTCCTCTGTCTTGAAGCACTTACCTCTGTCAAGATAGCATCAAGTGATTCATTGCAGCGGCCTGCAATGAAGTTGAGGACGCCAAGCACACCATCCTCTGCAAACAGTGAGGGAATGCACTTCAGTACTATTTTACTACCAAGACTGACTTATGAACTATACATACATTTTATGTAAAGAAAGAAATTAGAGCTATGCATGGATCAAGGTAATGTTACTTCATGCATAGGGCTATAAGGGACTGGGCACACATCTTGCCGTTTCTGTAGCGCTGGTGTGTGCTGGGCGTGTTGGTATGCAAACTTCAATAATATTTTTGCGCAAGCACACAAGCACAAAATGTAGATGCAAGCACCTCGTCTACGTCTCCATTTTATCTCGGTCTGCTTATGCCAGGATGTTATCCATGTTGTAGTTTGTGCAATAAACTTTTAACGTAACAGTTGTTTGCAATGCTGTTACATTATTGCAAAGCTGTTTCATATTCATCCGGTAGTCAATATTCCTGGCCATCTCAAGTACACTTTAGACAGCACACTACAAAGAACCGTGTATCATTGCGCGCAAAACGACATGGACACAAGAGGGAACACGTATAACACACACGAAGCACAAACTATCAACAGATTTATTGCGAGAAGACATGACCTTTTTATACCTTGCCACAGGCAGCACAGCGCATGACACCAAGGGCGGAACCACACCGACACAAAAAATCAACACGCGCGTGACGTGCTATTCAAATACGCTATTTCCTTAGCTGATAGGGTGATAGAGGCCATGCTAATACATTTATCTTTTAAAGTTGTGATGCAGTGGGCCTCAATAATGAGTCGTGTCATCTCATTGTTCGACTTTTCAATGATCATGCACTCTTTGAAGATTGGTCTACAGCCGCATTCATCACAATGAAGTGCCAGCCACCCTCCCGTCTTGTTATTTACGTTGTTAGCATGCTCGCGGAGCCGGTCGTTGATGCAACGGCCCGTTTGTCCGACATAAAAACGCTTACATGATAAAGGTATCTTATATACTACGCCGACACTGCATTTCACCCATTCGTTTTGGTGATTCTTGCCACATGCTTTCTTTTCTTTCTTGTTCGGGTTAGTAATTTTGCAAATTTTTCCAAGCTTATTCGGCGCGGAAAACACGACTCGAACGTTAGCTTTTTGGCCGATCTTCTTGATGTTGTGCGACACTTTATGGATGTATGGGATTACAGTGAACTTTCTTTTTTCTTTCTCCATCTCTTGGGAGGTGGGGACCACAGTGGAGCCAGATGCCCTGATATTCTTAAGTTGCTTCTCCGCTACGGACACTAACAGGTGCCTCGGGTAACCTGCTTCTAAAAGGCGTGAAGTTTGCTGGCCCAAACTTCGGCTCGTCATGTGTGGGCAAGACTTTTCCAGGGCGTTTTTTAGGCAGAGATTGGCGATTGCCCTTTTTATTAGTTTTGAATGGGCTGATTTGAACGGGAGGAGGGGTTTGTTTGCTCGTGGTTCATAGCTCCAGCACACGTGGTTTTCTTTAAAAGCGAACCTGACATCAAGAAAACGAATGTTGTCTTCAGTTGGAAGTTCATGGGTGATTTGCAATGGATACAGGCATTTCTCTGCGATACCAAGAACTTTTGCGGATTCTCGGCTAAAATCTGTCGGGTCACACTCTAAAAGAAATAAAAAATCGTCTACGAATCGGAACCCTTTAACCACCTTAGTGGGTCGAAGTTCAGTGACTAACGACTTGTCAAGCTGTGATAAAAATAAATTGCTTAGGACTGGTGCTATGCAAGAACCTATGCAGATGCCTTTTGTCTGTAGGTAGTATCTGTCCTCCCATTTGATGAAGGTGGATTTGAGATAAAACTGGAGAAGTTCCAGAAATTGTTCATTTGAAATACCGGACTCATTCTGAAAAGCAACCCCTCCAAATGCGTCAATAGCGTGGTCCACGCATCTTAACAAACCTTTATGTGGTAAACTGTAGTATAGGTCGGTGATGTCAACAGAAAAACCTTTAAGATTTTTCGCTGGGTGTGAGTTAATGAACCGTAACACCTCGTTGGAGTTCTTAATGAGCAACGGGTCGTCAACTGGTAAAAGTTCCAGTTTTTTCTGCAAGAACCTGGCCATTGCCTTCTGCCATGTGTCGTGCTCAGACACAATGACCCTAAGAGGGGCGTCTACTTTGTGGGTTTTAACTGTGAAGAAAACTTCAAGATGGATCTTGCAACTCCTATCTATGCTTTTCTTTAGCTGTGCAAGGTTAAGCCGCGAACATATTTTCTTAGCTTCGCTTTTTTGTTTCTGCATGGAAATTCCTTCGTGACTCTTAAAAGACTTTTCGATGGCTTGTCTGGCCTTTTCACTGAAGGTGCCGGAGGTTAAAACTGCGAATCCCCCTTCTTTATCGGCCTGCAGCACACATAATTCATTATCTACTAAGTACCGCACCACGCGTTTTACAGGAAGCGAAGGGGCTGTCTGCTTACATCGGTTTAGAATGTCCACACCTTGGGAAATGCAGTTCCGGGCTTCGTCATCGGGAGCAAAATGGGAAACCTGCCGGACGTAGGAAAGCAGATCCTGTGGTGTTGTTTTGTCTTGTACGGCGAATTTTGGTCCGAGGCCTAGCACTCGACGCACGTCATTCGGCAGATGCACTTTTTCAGGAAGATGGACAGGGCAACTTGGTGTAGGTCGTTCCTTTCGAACATGGTTCCGGAGCTGTCTCAGTTGCAGCTGCCACAAAAATTCCGTGGTACGGTCTGCGATGAGCTGAAATTCCCTCAGGATGCTGTTTGCCCTGGGTATAGGCGCTGTCTGGTGTATTTGTACAGACAGGTATTGTCTGTAGAGCCGGGCTTGCCGCAGCGTCATAAGGAACCGCATACTACCAGAAGATGTCGTAGCTCTTTTCGGAAGATTCTCCCCGTCGGCAGGACACGGTGGCAGAGTGTGCAAGATCCTTAGGTCCGAGACGCTGCGGCAAGCCCGGCTCTACAGACAATACCTGTCTGTACAAATACACCAGACAGCGCCTATACCCAGGGCAAACAGCATCCTGAGGGAATTTCAGCTCATCGCAGACCGTACCACGGAATTTTTGTGGCAGCTGCAACTGAGACAGCTCCGGAACCATGTTCGAAAGGAACGACCTACACCAAGTTGCCCTGTCCATCTTCCTGAAAAAGTGTATCTGCCGAATGACGTGCGTCGAGTGCTAGGCCTCGGACCAAAATTCGCCGTACAAGACAAAACAACACCACCGGATCTGCTTTCCTACGTCCGGCAGGTTTCCCATTTTGCTCCCGATGACGAAGCCCGGAACTGCATTTCCCAAGGTGTGGACATTCTAAACCAATGTAAGCAGACAGCCCCTTCGCTTCCTGTAAAACGCGTGGTGCGGTACTTAGTAGATAATGAATTATGTGTGCTGCAGGCCGATAAAGAAGGGGGATTCGCAGTTTTAACCTCCGGCACCTTCAGTGAAAAGGCCAGACAAGCCATCGAAAAGTCTTTTAAGAGTCACGAAGGAATTTCCATGCAGAAACAAAAAAGCGAAGCTAAGAAAATATGTTCGCGGCTTAACCTTGCACAGCTAAAGAAAAGCATAGATAAGAGTTGCAAGATCCATCTTGAAGTTTTCTTCACAGTTAAAACCCACAAAGTAGACGCCCCTCTTAGGGTCATTGTGTCTGAGCACGACACATGGCAGAAGGCAATGGCCAGGTTCTTGCAGAAAAAACTGGAACTTTTACCAGTTGACGACCCGTTGCTCATTAAGAACTCCAACGAGGTGTTACGGTTCATTAACTCACACCCAGCGAAAAATCTTAAAGGTTTTTCTGTTGACATCACCGACCTATACTACAGTTTACCACATAAAGGTTTGTTAAGATGCGTGGACCACGCTATTGACGCATTTGGAGGGGTTGCTTTTCAGAATGAGTCCGGTATTTCAAATGAACAATTTCTGGAACTTCTCCAGTTTTATCTCAAATCCACCTTCATCAAATGGGAGGACAGATACTACCTACAGACAAAAGGCATCTGCATAGGTTCTTGCATAGCACCAGTCCTAAGCAATTTATTTTTATCACAGCTTGACAAGTCGTTAGTCACTGAACTTCGACCCACTAAGGTGGTTAAAGGGTTCCGATTCGTAGACGATTTTTTATTTCTTTTAGAGTGTGACCCGACAGATTTTAGCCGAGAATCCGCAAAAGTTCTTGGTATCGCAGAGAGATGCCTGTATCCATTGCAAATCACCCATGAACTTCCAACTGAAGACAACATTCGTTTTCTTGATGTCAGGTTCGCTTTTAAAGAAAACCACGTGTGCTGGAGCTATGAACCACGAGCAAACAAACCCCTCCTCCCGTTCAAATCAGCCCATTCAAAACTAATAAAAAGGGCAATCGCCAATCTCTGCCTAAAAAACGCCCTGGAAAAGTCTTGCCCACACATGACGAGCCGAAGTTTGGGCCAGCAAACTTCACGCCTTTTAGAAGCAGGTTACCCGAGGCACCTGTTAGTGTCCGTAGCGGAGAAGCAACTTAAGAATATCAGGGCATCTGGCTCCACTGTGGTCCCCACCTCCCAAGAGATGGAGAAAGAAAAAAGAAAGTTCACTGTAATCCCATACATCCATAAAGTGTCGCACAACATCAAGAAGATCGGCCAAAAAGCTAACGTTCGAGTCGTGTTTTCCGCGCCGAATAAGCTTGGAAAAATTTGCAAAATTACTAACCCGAACAAGAAAGAAAAGAAAGCATGTGGCAAGAATCACCAAAACGAATGGGTGAAATGCAGTGTCGGCGTAGTATATAAGATACCTTTATCATGTAAGCGTTTTTATGTCGGACAAACGGGCCGTTGCATCAACGACCGGCTCCGCGAGCATGCTAACAACGTAAATAACAAGACGGGAGGGTGGCTGGCACTTCATTGTGATGAATGCGGCTGTAGACCAATCTTCAAAGAGTGCATGATCATTGAAAAGTCGAACAATGAGATGACACGACTCATTATTGAGGCCCACTGCATCACAACTTTAAAAGATAAATGTATTAGCATGGCCTCTATCACCCTATCAGCTAAGGAAATAGCGTATTTGAATAGCACGTCACGCGCGTGTTGATTTTTTGTGTCGGTGTGGTTCCGCCCTTGGTGTCATGCGCTGTGCTGCCTGTGGCAAGGTATAAAAAGGTCATGTCTTCTCGCAATAAATCTGTTGATAGTTTGTGCTTCGTGTGTGTTATACGTGTTCCCTCTTGTGTCCATGTCGTTTTGCGCACAATGATACACGGTCTTAATGGAAAACCAACAAGCCCAAGTGAAAACCCTACTACAAAGAAAACAACTCATTCTTAGTGTTCAGGAATCCAATCCGGATATTAGTAACCTTGTGCAGATTTCTAATTTTGAATTAGAAAATGCAGTGTGGTGCCAGAACTACATCTTTAGAAGACAGTTACCAATCAGAATCATCACATGAAGTTGCATTAAGCAGGCTCCTACAAACTCGGCATGCTCTCTCATAGTGGTTAATCCTCTACAGCTTGAAAAAAACCTGTTGTAGCCTGCATGTGAAATAGTAAAGAAGTTACTTGCTCTGGGTATTTTTAGCTTAAGTTAATAAAAATAATTATGCAAAAGATTTAGTATATTGCAACTCATGTACATAGAAAAATGGTTGATCCCTGAAAGGAGTAGCAGTAGTTTTGTCAACACTGAAAATCTATAAAAAATAGCAACACATAAAATTACCAGAAGCCATGGCAGAGAATCTTACAACCTCGTCCTGCTCCCCGTGCTCCAGAATGATGCTGCACAGACGGCTGCAGCCGTGCTGAATGTTGTCCACTATTGTTCGTTTGAACAATATATTGAACTCCATCAGCAGCTGAAAACAGAGACCATCATGATTAGCATGACTGGCATGAAAATGTTGAATATAAGCATACCGAGTGTTCTGTTGCGAGGAAGGGATAGTGCAGAAGTGCCTCCGACAACGTGATTTGCCGAAGACACTCGTGTCGTTCCTTGGCCGTCGCGAGCAGACGTGGCCGCAAATCTTCTGCGTCAGCTGTTAAAAAATTGTCCTGCAGCCACTCATTATGTTTCTGTCGCGACTCCAGGGTCTCCCCGTAAACGATTAGGTCATTGTTGTCCTGCAATATGTAAAACCAGCACCTCAGTGACGAAACATTGATACTTAAAAGAAAAATATCAGTGAAACAACAAACAGCCAAAACATGTGCACCACTGACAACACTTTACCGGCATTTTTCAGAGTTGCATGCAAAACAAAACAAAAATAATAAACAAATACTAACAGAGAGGCGGCACAGCTTCTTGTTCGCCACCTCTACCACTGGCTCCCTGGGACTCTTGCGGTAGCTTTGGGCCCGAACGGCCTGCATTTCTGTAGACACGTTCACTGCCTTCTTCCTGTTGTTTTTGAACTTATTCTTCAAGGCTACTTTCCATGATTCCTATAGATTATTTGAACAAAGATGCATAAAAGACATAACTTTCGTTACTTTAGTGCATAAAACAGCACACATGAATTCCAGTTGGCTAAAGAAATATGTATGAATACCTAAAACAAAAGCCCGTTACCTGTTACCGCGCATCACAATTTTTTTAAAGGTACTCGTTCTATTTATACCATTTCATTCTGTTGGATCTTGGTTCTTTTACTTGTGTAAGTGTAAAGATTGCCATCTTTACGGACTCTCGCGCTGCCCTTAGCAGATTACAACGCAGGCAGATTGACTGTCCAGTTGTGCACAGCATTACTGACTCTGCCAACAAAATTGTCTCATATGACATCTCTCGTTGCCCAATGGATACCTTCACACAGAGATCGCCAGAAATAACGAGGCTGTTCGGCTGGCTTTACTTGCGCCCATAACCGCAGTGCCTGTCCTGAAATGTTGTGCTAGATTGATGACGCTCATCTGCTGATTTGTCAAAACCTACTCAAGGAGCATCCAGACCAATGTTTCACAAATGTAATGTTTCCACCCCGTGATCAAGGCTTGCCTCGTCGCATTAGAGCACAACTACTCAAGCCAAGGGTTGGCTGTGTGAACGGGTGCAAACAATTATACTGACAAGGACATGTGGCCAGTCCATCGTGTACGTTGATATTGGAGTGTCCTGCTTCCATTGCGCAGCGCACGTCGCTTGTGAGAGACTGTCACCTTCTTGACCTGCAGTGTATGACACTCAACAAGTATTTGTTCCCCAGTGGTTGTGCGTTTCGACGCGATCAGGTGCATCACACTCTCGTTTTTCTAAAGGAATCTATCTTAGGTTCACGTTTGTAGCCTATTTCTGTTTTCAGGTGACATGAACCCAGACACTATTTTTTCATTTCGATATTATTTAGTGGCGTGACCTGCAGTGACCGGCCCTACTATGTGTGACCTGTATTGTGTGTGTTCTACCTAATTCTTTGAGATGCGTCATCTTTCTCTTTCTTTTCTCGTCCATCCCCTTCTTCCTATCTTCCAATTCTATGTTGCTGTCTCCTGCTTTCCGAAGAGTAGGCAGGTGTTGTGCCCCTTCCGGTGACAGTTGCCAGTCTGATTTACGCATCCCTTTCCTGTCTAGTGTATATACAGGGTGTTTCTGCAAACACTTTCAAAATTTTTTAAAGGTTGCCTGTGGCAGATAGCACAATTCTAGATCATGAGCTGGTCTATTCAAAGAGGCATACATTACTTGCACAAAAACCTGAAATGCATAATCGACTAATTAACTTAAATTAACTAATTACGTTTTTGAACTAATTACCTTGTGGCCCGTATTGCCATTAACAAATTTAGCCGCAGTTCGTAAGGCGGATCCACTTGGAACGAATTCTCAGGATGATACCAGTTTCAAGATATTATTCCCCGAACGTTGCGGAGAAATGTATTGGCGTTCCAATTACTCTCCTCACAAAACGTCGTTGTATGCATTATAGCATGAAAGTAACTCGAATGCCAATGCATTTCTCTGCAAAGTTCGGGAATTAGCATCTTGAAAGGGGTGTCATGCAGAGAATTCGTTGTAAGTGATTTCATCTTGCAAGCTCCACGGCTAGAGTTTGTAAACTGCAATATGGGCCATAAGGTAATTAGTTGAAAACTTATTTAGTTAATTTTTTAATTAGTCGATTAAGCATTACAATTTTTTGTGCAAGTAATATCCGCATCTTTAAATAGACCAGCTCATGAACTAGAATTGTGCTATATGCCACAGGCAACCTTTAAAATTTTTTGAAAGTGTTTGCTGAAACACCCGGTATGTTTTCAAAACAAATAATAATAATGTTACTGTGCATAAAAAATTTTAAGTACTAGTTATGTTTCTACCATTTCAATCTGTTGGATCTTCCTTCTCTTACTTGTGTAAGTGCACACAGGATACATAACACTGAGAACTCCATGAAGCTTTTACTGCTGTATGGTATCAGAACACCACCGGAGATTTGAACTTTGTAACATGAGTTTCCCGGATTTCGATATATTCTATTCATTTCCTGGATATAATCTCAGCTTGTTGCATATTACATAAAAAGACTCAGCTATTTCAGGTGCCTGAGTGAAGTTACACAATATTCAAGGTTCCTGAATTAGGCTTCCTAGTTTCATAAACACCGAATCATTAATGCCTATCGTTATCTCATCATTGCATTTTTAAAAACTGCACATCTTCCTTCTTGTTGCCCTTATAAAACCCTGCAATGAGCTCTGCCACACCACATCAATCCAGCTGTGAGAACCACTGCATAACGCCTCAATGAGGCACCTATGTACTAAAATGGGAAGGGAAAGATGGGAAAAGTTTTACACTCACCATGCCACTGCCTTTCTTCACATTGTCACGCAAGTGTGGATATTTTTGAATTAGTTGCTCCACAGCAGTGCAATAAAGCTCCTTAGAAGGATACCTATACACAAGAGATGTATCAATATGTATTATCAGTACAGCCAGAAAACATCTCAGGAAAGCACTAAAAGCTGTAAAGATTCTTCAGAAAACCAATTAACGCAATGATTATTTCTTATGTACATTATAAATGGTTGAAAGAAATGATAACTGATTATCAGCCCCTCACTCAACTTAGGCCAACCTGCAAACCACTCTATTTCCAAGCCAAAAAAAAAAGATTCATGTAGGACAAAAGGTTGTATTTTAAAGGAACTCACGAAATACACCACGCAACTTCAGTTTCCTACATCCATGAATGCAAGCATTTAAACATACACACATAGACAGGCAATGCAGTAAGCTGTTTATGAAACGCAGGATGCAGGTGCACTACACCTCTGTTAAGGGCATGCAACATATCCCCTTCAGTCACGGTCTACACATTTGTAGACACGACTTATTTTTGCCATATTTGTGCAGTTGTGGCAAGGAATAGATCACAAAAATTAAGCTTAAGATAAATTGAACGTTCTTCTTACCTCAAGTACCTCTGTTATACTTCTGAAGAAAATCTATCGCTACCAAAAATCGCTTTGGAAAAGGCACTACAATGTTTGATGGGAAGTGCAATAGGGGACGTTTCTGTAGCATGCAATTGCGAACTTTTTTTTTCTTTCTAGTAATGCGTGCAACCAATAATTGCGCAAGTAATTCATGCTAGTCATTCAATTATATTTATTAAGAAACACATTAATGAGTGCACAATAAATAAATACTTAATCACTGTAATTATGGCAACTCATAATAAAATGCAGTCATTCTACCACCTTGACTTGTTCTTAATGGTGTCTGCAGCACCTTGGCATGAAATCATGTAAATTTCATACATTTATCGACAGCTGATCATAATTCGTGACTAAAGGGGCTATCTGGCTTGTTCAATTACTACTCTTTGGCATTTACATTATAACGTTTTAAGGTAGACTATTCTGCCTGCAAGTCACCTTGCAGAAGCAGAACTTGTGTGTGACATTGCATTGTGGTGTAAGAATACGGGGACAAATGTACGTGGAACCAAAAGATGCCACCCTCCAACTTATTTTATTCACAACAGTATAGCCACATTATTATGCAGCTGCCTGCAGTAGCATAACACATACCTATAAAAACTACGCCCACATAGCAGCACTTGGACAAGGCAATGCACACAATAGCCACCCAAATATACATCTAGCGACTAAATTTCTTCATTAGCAAGAGCCAAAGAAGCTAGGCTGGCATATTTGTAATGACTACGCCGGATGTCTTTCACGTTTTTTTAATGCGGTGAAAGGCATCAGTAATCATATCAGTGACACTTTATATGTTCCTTATTGTGTGGATTTTTTGTGTAGTTGTTTTGCTCTTTAGTAATGAACCAGCTAGCTTGAGAATAAGTGCTTCTGTTTATCTGGGCTCAGCACTTTTTTCTTGGTATTGGAATGTTACTGCAGGCAGTATACAGCGTGTTTCAGCGTACACTTAGAAACATCTTTAAAGGTTGCCTGTGGCAGATCGCACAATTCTAGTTTATGAGCTGGTCTACTCGAAGAGGCGGGCATGCAAAAAAAATAGAAATGCCTAATCGACTAAGTAACAAAAGTGCCCTTATTAAGTTTAACTAGTTACTGTATGGCCCATATTGCAATTTACAAATTCTAGCCGTGGCATTCGAAAGGCGGATTCACTTGGAACGAATTCTCAGGATGACACCAGTTTCAAGATATTGATTCCCGAAATTTGCGGAGAAATGCATTGGCATTCCAGGTACTTTTGTGCTTGAATACATAAAACAATGTTTTGTTAAGAAAGTAGTTAATTAGTCGATTATGCCTTTCAATTTTTTGTGCAAGCAATGTCCGCCTCTGAGTAGACCAGCTCATGAACTAGAATTGTGCTATGTGCCCCAGGCAACCTTTAAAAAATTTTTAAAGTGTTCACTGGAACACCCAGTAATGAAAACAGTTGTACCCTCCTGAATAGTTGGCCTGTTGCATTCTGTCCCAAAATGTGCGCTTCAGTTCACCCTTCGGGTTACATAAATTTGCAATGGATTTCCTGATAGTCTAGTACACAACAAAATTGTCAGCATAGCACTGTGTTCAAAAGCCTCTTATTCATTTGTGCTGTGGACTGCCTTGTGTTCATTGCAATGTCAAAGAATATTTTCACTGTAGTTGCCTAGAGCTTGTTCGGCTATGCGATAACTGCACTTTGCAACGAGCCTTGAGACGGTTGGTATTGCAATATGAGTTGGGCACTCAGATTTAAATTGCTTACCAGTTCAACTGGTTCTTTAGGCAATTCCCTGCACTAAATAAGCAGTTCCACCTGGTTCACTAGTTGTTGCAGCTGGGAATCCGCTAATAAACCACTGCACCTAGTAAGAACTAGTTGAGTATTTTCACTATTGCACAGCATATACAAAGAAGTTTAGTAGTTTTTCTGACTATAGAAAAAGCATTTATATATTCTTTGTTTACCGCATATCTTAAAACTAAAAAAAGCAAGAAGAACTTGAAGGAAGCTATGGGAAGTGTTAGTACAACCAAAACCACTAGAAGATAGTGGAGAAATGTGTGAAAACTACCCGAGGCTAAATGTGAAAGCTATAGCTGTCATAACTTCGCCTTATAGGGAGTATACGTGTCTGCAATATCATGCTATACTAAGGTCAACAGCTGCCCCAGTTTATAAACATTAGTTTTCATATCTCGATTCACCACTAAAACACTGCATGAGAAGTTAAATTTTTTGCTGTAATATACCACTTACGCAAAAGAAAAAAAAAGAAAAAGTTGACACTGGAAGAAAGAAAAATAGACATGAGGCGTTAGTGCTATGATTCACACTGCCTGCCTTGACAAGGAAGATAAATGCTCTAACGACTGTTATGATGGGAGCCTGTTTTCTCTTGTTTGATGAAAAAAAGAAGGCAGCAGTACCGCGACAGCAGCCTCAGCAGCACTGTGAGAGGCTTACTACAAAAGGTTTACCACCAGAAATAGCTGTGCTTTCTATCAGCATTAATCTAGTGAAATTATTTTTTTATTTAGTGGTACAACTGGTTTATTGCCAAATTCAGTCGCCCCAGACGGATACCAGTAAGACCTATAAAAATATTATTTGGCACCAGGTGCTTCGAACTAATAATTCTACAATAAAAAAGTCCACCAGTAATCAACATTAGGGACCAGTGTGATTGCAATCACTGCGGTCCTTAACAGGTGGGGCTGGAGGCCAAATTCTATGTCAGTTGACATAACATGGGACCAGACATTAGGTTAATGCAAAAGCACTGCTTACCATGCTATCTCGAAACACGCTTGAAAAAGGCGGTTAATGATTGCCCGCCTCACCGGACCCCCCACGGGCTCTTTCCGCTGTAAGACCTCTTCGTATGGGCCGAATGATGGCAATTTGAAGTCCAAATAGTCAAACTGCTTGTGAAGTGGCACATGCACCTCCATGATAGAGGAGCCATCACTGAAAAGCATTGTTATTGTTAAGTTCACAAAATAGTAACTGCTTTTAGCTGCAGTGAATTACAAAGGGTCTTTCAGTGCTTTTTCTATGAAGTACCAGCTCTTACCTGAGACCAACAAGCTCATCAGTGGGACCAGCATTGTCAGATGCATTTGAGCAGCTGGTGTCGGGGCTCGTGCACTGCATAGCAATCATGCTTTCCTGTAGAAACTGTTTCTGATTTGTACACTAACAGAGGTCCTCCAATGAAAGAATCAATGTCCACTTCACCCCCTAAGCTGTACTTTAAATAACTTCAAGCATATTGCAACAAAGCCATTTGTGGTGCTGGTAATAATAATTACAGCCCTTCGAGAGAGAGAGAGAGAGAAAGAGAAAGAAAGACAAGGAGGTTAGCCAGTGTGAATACCGGCTTGCTACCCTGTACTGGGGAAAGGGGCAAAGGGAATAAAAGATGATAGAAGGGAAAAAAAAACATTGAAGTAAGAAAATTTGCGCAATAACGCGACCCTACGCGCTACAACGTTCAAAGCCGGTCGCACAATTCACAAGCCTTTAAAAACTTCAGCAGAGCCCTTAAGGCCTTGAGTGCCGAAGTCCGTCTACACCAGTGTCCTAAAACTTTTTCTTCTGTGAGGGGGCGATTGTCCAGTTTTTCAAGCGCAGTCGCGAGCACTTTTCTTGCCACATTGTAGCGGGGACAGTCACAGAGTAGGTGCTTGATTGTCTCCTCGCGGCCACAGTTGTCGCAAGCAGGGCTGTCAGCCATTCCAATGCGGAAGGAATAGGCGTTCGTGAATGCGACGCCGAGCCACCCTTCGAAATTATAGTTAGACATGTGAGCTGTAGCAGCAAGGTATTTGAAATTGCTTGAAAACCTGACTTGGCCTAAAAGAATATTATCCCTTTTAAATGCAAGATGCACCAGCTAATACCAGCACAATAGCAAACACTACTGATACCAAGTAGCATGACAAGCTAGCAAGTCTGCAGAGTCAGCCAAATTCTATGTAGTATAGCAAAGAGGAACAAACTATGGATTACTTGAACCTGACACCTAAATCTGAATCTGCACCTGCATCAGGTGCAGATTGAAGGGAATTAACAGCTCCACATCCTGACTCCCTTGAATCTGAATGCCTCTACAAAATGTACATTCCTTCTCTGTCTCCTCTGACAACTAAGTCGAGGAGATGTCACGTTTCCATTACAAGTATCGCATCCTTTATTATTTTTTCTCGTCCATTATTGCAGTGCACCGCAGTTACAATTACATTTTTTCCACGTTCTGCATTAAATGATTTACCGAAGTCACATGTCATAGTCGGCAACATTACATGCAATGCCTCTGATGTAGAGATGTTTAAGCCTGTGATTTTCATTCTCTGGCAAAAAGTGCTTGAAAGGAAGGGCGCACAAGCTTTAAATTCAAGTTTTAACTGTTTTTTGCAGCATGTAGTGGTTTGATACTTCACAAACACATTAAGTGTGTGATCTACACACCAGGATTGTGCATTTGCATTGCCCTGACCTGATGAAGGGCCTTTTAACTTTTTTCCTTACCGGGTCGTAGGATATGGGTGAATTGGATCAATAGCTTTTTGACACGTAGTTAAAGGTTGCTGTCTGAACTCTTCCACAAACAATGCCATGCACCGTATGAAATGAAGGCTGTGCGCTTTTAACTGTTTGTCAAATTTTGCAATTTTTGGCACACTGAGGAGACTCGAACAATTAAACGGTCGCATGCTTTAAAGACACTTCCCTGGTGGCTGCTTGCCTTCTATTTCAGTAGAATACACTCACATCTGTATGAGGCACTGTTTTTCTTGCCACCTTTATCTTCGCCTTGGAGGAAATTATGACATCTGCCTCCAGGTCAATAAAGTCATCCAGATCGTCGTCGTGGACCTGGAGCTGAACAAGGGATTTTAATTATAAATATCAGTGTTTCTTGGGTGCGCAAATACTATTACAGCTCTTCCAGTGCCTATTGGTGCAGCCTGCTCACAGCCCAAAGGAGCAAGATGAGCAAGAAGAAACATATTACATACGGTATAGACTCACATTGTTACGTTACAACCTCCTATCACTTTTTCCTGAGCTGATGGTGCAGTTTCCTATTGATATTTTTATCCATGTAATAGCTAAACTCAAAAATTATCCAAGACCTACAAAACAGTGTAGCTACTTACAACATGCGACTGAGTGGCACGTGATTTATTGATCGGGGATGAATAAGGGCATGCAAAGAGTGTCACATCATGTTGCATGCTATTAATATTAGTTTTAGTGTGGTCATGTGTCATGCACCAGAGGCCTCAGGAGAGCACCTTGATAAAGCAGAAAATCCAGAGCACTGAAGTAGCAATTATATATATATATATATATATATATATATATATATATATAATAAGAAGCCAACAAAGATATATATAAAAACAACTATATGTAGCTGTTTCTTCATCCATTTTTATTTTCATTAATTTATCATTTCTTTGACTCAATAAGGGCAAGTAATTTCCCCCATGCTGTCTTTGTTGGCTTATGATATGACTAATAAAGGTCGGGCCCCTCAGTTTCCTTTCTTCTCGTTCACACACACACACACACACACACACACACACACACACATATAAGGTGTTTCACGTAGCTGGAGCCAAATAAGAATATGCAAATGCCACGTCGCTGGGAGATACTGAGATCTTTTGCATCTGCGTAATTAGGTAATGCCTTCATATGCTTATCAATTATTATAATTAGATGAAAGGTCTAAACGAAAAAAATGTAGAGCAACATGAAAAACTCCCGATACAGCTTTCTGTTGCTCAATACGGGCTACATAAAGGTATTTTTCCGAGCGTGAAAGAAGCCAGCGAATGCACGCAAAATTGCCGCGCGACTGGCCGCTCGAGGCACTTTGCGTGTATTCGCGGGCATCTTTCACACTCGGAAAAGCACTTTTATGTACTACCACGTATTGAGCAACAGAAAGCTGTATCGGGAGTTATTCATGTTGCTCTACAATTTTCTCACTTACACCTTTCATATGACTATAATTAGGAAGTTGATTAAGACCAATTATCTAATTAGTCCGAATGCATAAAATAATCAATCTCCAAGAGACAGCAAACAACTTTAACTTGGTTCTGTCCAGATACGTAGCATGTGCATATTTTAATTTTTGGCTCAAATTAAGTGAACCCCCTTGCATTGCGCTGAAGCACGTGTCAATTCTGGGTAGTACTAAATTTTTTTCACGTTCGGAAAATTAATTACGCTTACGCATGTAAATATACTACGTGTAGACAAACCTCATAACGCGAAGGATGTACATGCTCTTCGTTTCAACTAGTGGGTTAGTGCAGCGATGGTCATAAGTATATTGTGGTGCGAAAAAGAAACTAAGACGAAGAAACACACATCGAAAGTACCGTATCGAAAGTACGGGCGCCTTCGTTTTTTCAGTCCATAATAGTTGTACTAAAAGTACCGAAAGTTCCGAGTTGGCATGCATTCATGCTTGGGAAGTTACAAGCAGCGAGAAAAAATGCGCGCACATGCATAGAAAAAGAGATACAAAAAGCGCTTGTCTTGTCTTTTTCTGAGTCCCTCTGTAGCTGTCCGCGTTTCGTCACGTTGCTTGTAATTTTCCAACCATGACTACTTACGGAAGTGACACTATATTAACCATCACACCCAAATGCAAAGCAGTCAAGATATTCAAGGTACTCACCAGTGTGTTCTCGTTGACGGGCACAAATGGCGCCAAAGCCGCCAGAAGTTCTGCATAGGCTCCTGTCGGCAGCACGAGCTTTTTACGCTCGCCTGTTTCTAAGATGGCTAAACACACTACACCTGCCATCTCGAAAGGTACAACCACCGTGGGTACAACTGCAGAACGTCAAAGTTCATAAAATGGCGGGAATCGCGGAGCGCGAGAAGTGCGCGTACTCGTAGGAGCGCGAGTCGCGACGGACGGCCACTGAGCGCCAATTTCATGACAACGCTGGGTGGCGCGCTCGTCGGCGCGTCGCTTCTGAAATGCCTCGAGCAGACGGTAACTCTAGAGCAGACGTACCTGAGGTTCCACGTTCGAGCGCCAAGCGCGTGTGGTTGCACTCATTGCGACTTGCACCCCGCTTGCCTGGGGCGTGATATATATATATATATATATATATATATATATATATATATATATAATTTTTTACGAACAGGAACCGTTGACACCACATTGCGTTTCCACCGATGTTGCAGTAATTTCTGTTACATTGTGCATGGAACATGCTGTTAACGGCACTGATGTACTGCTCTTGACTAAGCATTCATAAAAAATGTTATCGAGAGATAAGTACGTATTTCTGCACTTTCTGTCTCATTTCATGTCTTGCTGTACATCTGTATAATTTGCAGTTTTCATGTTTATTGCATTCTTGTCTCCTTCCATGTGTGTGTGCATCTGCAGATAACTTGTAGTGTTAATTCTTTAACCTGTGCTACAAAGTACTGAACATGAATTCCCACCTGACAAACGGGTATTGTTTGCACTGCGCCTGTGCTTTGTTCCATGTTTCCCAGTGTGTGCCTTCGTTCTATACGTCAAACTTGCCTTGTATTTAGTACCGCATTGTTTGTTTGAGCGTTTTTAACCTTGTATATACAGTTCTGTGCAATATCGTATTGACAATAAAATTTTCTTTAAGTCATCATGAACCTGTGCCGCTCACGCGAACGTCTTTACATGTGTCTAATATTGAAAACTTAATTTCCCTTCGATCTATCGCTCGATCCACACTCTGTTTTCACCATTAATTTGGTGCTCCCTTTCATGGCATCAATTTAAAATAAAGTGAAACAATCAAAGATTTTACCTAGTTTACTCAAGAGGAGCTAGGTCCATTTCGAGTGTAAGTGCATGATACGCGCACCATTCAGCAGACCAGGAAGTTAATTCCATGTCGATCAGGGCAGCAATAAGATCAAACCAGAACGACATGCGTCCCCCTATAGTCCTTTAATATGTAATAACGACACGGATACCATGGAAACGACGCCCACTGCTCAAGCTTTCTGCGTTTGCTGCAGTGCTGCGTTTCATAAGCGTTGAACTACGCGCGATGCTTAACTCCGACCAAATGCAGTGGTACGTTCATTAGGCCAACATATGTCCCAAGTTCGCCTAGTCATGAAAATGATTTCGGGAAATGCAAATAGTGCGTCGCGGAAATAGATGAAAGAAATAAGTCACGAACACAATATTTTACGCGCTTTTCGAAAGGTACGCAATGAAGGAAAATGATCGAACCATTATTTATTTAATATTTATTCTTATACATTGAGGTTATAGCTGCACAAGCACGATTATAATAAATAAAACAAAGACACAAATAAACGTTAATTTTTCATGCATGTACGTGTTTGCAAGCCGGAGGGATATATATATATATATATATATATATATATATATATATATATATGCAAGGTTTCGACTTCTGTGCTGCTGCTGCTGTTTCCTTGCGCGCCTCGTCGGGGGGTGGTTCAGAGCGTGTATTCGTGCCTCGAGCGACCAGTTCTGCGGCAATTCTGCGTGTACGTATTCGCGGGCTCCTTTCACCCCCGGAAAAACACATTATGTAGCACGTATTGATCGAACAACAGAAAGCTGTATCGGGAGTTTTTCATGTTGCTACAATTTTCTCATTGACACTTTGATAGTACTTCTCGAGTTAGATAATTAATTACGATTATAGCTAAATAAATCTCAGTAACGAAAAAAATTACTGGCGGCTACTCCACTGTACGGGAAACAATACGCACTAGGTTTGCTTCGCGTAACGACGTTCCTCTTTTTTTAAATAGCGCTGTGTGATAGCTGGGACACCCTGTATACAACAAAATATATTGCTGTTCACATAAATCTCGATCCTTGCACACAACGGCTGTAATGCCGACTGTTGAATGGCGCAACTATAGAATAAAAGACACTTTCTGTGGCGAAGCAACGACAAGATACGTACGTCTTTTTCCGTTTCAGAGCAGAACTAATTGACTATTTATTCAAGAAGGTGTTTACACGAGTCAAAATGCAGCAAAAGAAACACGGATTGCCAAGTCCGGCCTGCTCGGCACCGACACGAAGCTTCAGCTCTCATTTTACTCGGAGGCGTCAGGGATCTGTACCTTCTACACCCTGCAAGTGGCAATCAGTGCGTCTCTTCAAAACATTTGGAATACATGTACGGTATGATGTTGCGGATCTGCATGGCGGAGCGCCGGCGTGGACCGGGGAAGGGCTAACACCGTGAACCGGGGTACGGTACCGTAACCGGAGTCTGACTATGCATATATAGTGTAAACAAAACGCGCAGTTGCCGCATATTATTCACACCAACCGTGAGGCAGAACAAGAAGAAGAGGTGTTGGAAAACACGCGTTTCAATCGATGTGGTTGAGCTCGCTACAATTTGAAGCATCGGAGAAAATGAAATAAAATGAACGCGTTATATTCGTGTCCCGAAACCAAATTATAACGCGAGGCGCGTTATTAGGGCAGGAAATTCCGTAAAACAGCTTCCAATTTTATATTCTTTGAAATACGGTATTTGTTAACGTAGCAGAAGTAGCATAGCCTCCGAAAACAGCGGTGGCAACTCTTGCATCTTTCCCTTCTTCCTTCCTACCACAGATCTCGGAAGTGTTGAGTACGTACTTCTCCATCGAGGTAGAGAGTTTCTTTCTATCGAGATAGAAAGAAAGTGATTGTGGAGAGGAATCGGCGCTATCTGCAACGCGCGAAATATCGACAAGCAATTTAGCGGCCGCTGTGAGCGCCCACTTGCACTATATGGAAAGAGAGAAAGTGATTGTGTGGAGGAAGAAGTGCTATATTGGTTGGCGCTGAGCCGTGCTCCCTCAAGGGCTGCAGAAGATAGCGCCAACCTTTCCCTTTCCCAGCGAACCACTTAGTAGTAGGTGCTATTGGCGTTACTTTTTTCGCGCGCGAAACCGCGCAACATCGACGAGCGAACCACCTTCAGCGTACTGCGCTCAGATTCTGTTCAACTTCGCGCAGGACGCCCTTTCAGAGTGCGAGAACGTTTATAAGTACATTTCTCTTTTTGTGAGCCGGAGGTTATGCAACCACGGCTCTGCGTACTGCGTTACGCTCCTACAACGGTAAGTTGCATGCAGCGGGTGTCCCCGCGTTCTTTATCTTATATGATTTGAATAACCAGTAAACTCACTTGATCGGTTGTTGTTTAGCTTAATTATTGCGAAACACGGATTTTACTGAGCGTCCCCTGAAATAAGAGCTTGATATATGGTGGCCGTATTTTCTTGTGATAAGTTTGGGCCCCATTTCGCCCCATGTCTAACTGTGAGCGATCATGATCGATTGAAGGGTCGTATTTGACGCCAAGTGTCCCAGATGCGGTGCTAGACCACCGCGGACTTTCCTTATCAAATTCGTGCCTTTTCATATGCCACAGGGATTATTTTGGCAAAATATTTTTGCAAAAAAATATTTTTTTCGGTTCCGTGATGCCCTCTCAAATTTTGCTTGCTTATGTAAAAATGTGCGTCATAGAAAAAAAAATGATTTCAGAATTACCTTTTTGCCTAGTCCTGCGAAAATATACTCGCGAATCTATAGAAGTTCTGCTTTGACATGTTATTATGAGAATTAAAAAAAAAAAGATTCTGTGTTCCACGTCGAAAGCTCGCTTCAATTTCGTGTTTGAAGCGATGACCGCTGAAATTAAATGTGTACGAGCTCATTATTGGTAATTTGTTAATTAGCAACTAATTACCACGTATCCTCTGTGTGTGGTCGGCGCCGCTGCCAGCATGTCTCCGAAGGAACCAGCTTTTCTTTCAAAATACCAATTTTGACATATTACTTAAAGTCCTCGTAGAAACACCCAGTATCATCATCATTAGCAGCAGCCTATATTTATGTCCACTGCAGGACGAAGGCCTCTCCCTGCGATCTCCAATTAGCCCTGTCTTGCGCTAGCGTATTCTAACTTGCACCTGCAAATTTCCTAACTTCATCACCCCACCTGGTTTTCTGCCGACCTCGACTGCGCTTCCCCTCTCTTGGTATCCATTCTGTAACCCTAATGGTCCACCGGTTATCCATCCTACGCATTACATGGCCTGCCCAGCTCCATTTCTTCCACTTAATGTCAACTAGAATATCGGTTATTCCCGTTTGTTCTCTGATCCACACCGCTCTCTTCCTGTCTCTTAACGTTACTCCTAAGATTTTTCGTTCCATCGCTCGTTGAGCGGTCCTTAACTTGTTCTCGAGCTTCTTCGTTAACCTCCAAGTTTCTGCCCCATATGTTAGCACAGGTAGAATGCAATGATTGTACACTTTTCTTTTCAACGACAGTGGTAAGCTTCCTGTCAGGATTTGGTAATGTCTGCCGAATGCACTCCAACCCAATTTTATTCTTCTGTAAATTTCTTTCTCATGATCAGGGTCCCCTGTGAGTAATTGACCTAAATAAACGTACTCCTTTACAGACTCTAGAGGCTCACTGGCGATCCTGAATTCTTGTTCCCTTGCCAGGCTGTTGAAAATTTTCTTTGTCTTCTGCATATTCATCTTCAACCCAATTCTTACACTTTCTCGATTAAGGTCCTCAATCATTTGCTGTAATTCGTCTCCATTGTTGCTGAATAGGACAATGTCATCTCCAAGCCGAAGGTTGCTGAGATATTCGCCATTGATCCTCACTCCCAAGCCTTCCCAGTCTAAGAGCTTGAATACTTCTTCTAAGCATGCAATGAATAAATAGCATTGGAGAGATTTTGTCTCCTTGCCTGACCCCTTTCTGGATAGGTACCTTTCTACTTTTCTTGTGGAGAACCAAGGGAGCTGTGGAATCCTTGTAGATATTTGCCAATATATTCACGTATGCCTCCTGTACTCCTTGATTACGCAATGCCTCTATGACTGCTGGTACCTCTACTGAATCAAATGCCTTTTCATAATCTATGAAAGCCATATAGAGAGGTTGATTGTACTCCGCAGATTTCTCGATTACCTGATTGATGACATGGATATGATCCATCGTAGAATATCCCTTCCTGAAGCCAGCCTGCTCTCTTGGTTGGCTGAAGTCAAGTGTTACCCTGATTCAATTAGAAATTATCTTGGTGAATATTTTATACAATACTGAAAGCAAGCTAATGGGTCGTAAGTTCGAATCCTACTCCAGTCCACTACATTTTCAGGCATGGAGTGGTGCCTGACACCGGCAAGAAACACCCGGTATACAGGGTGTTAATTTTTAAGTTGTATGGAATTTTTAGAAGTTGCTGTGGCAGGTAGCATAATTCTTATTATTTAGCTGGGTTATTCGATGCGGCAGACATTAGTAGCACGCAAAATCGAAACACATATATTCAACTAATTAACTTCTTAGTTAATTGCTTTACGACACATATTGTTATTTATGAATTGTAGCCGGTGAGCTTGTCAGGCGTATCCACTTGGAATGAATTTCCAGAATGCCACAAGTTTGGAGATATGCGCCATCAAACTCACTGTAAAAATGCATTGTTGTTCCACTTACTTTTTTACCATAAAGCTGTTTTATACATTGAAACACAAAAGTAACATGAACGCTCATGTATTTCATCTCACAGTTTGGGAAATATCTCGAAATATCTTTGCAGCTTGCATTCACAAACAACGTTTTTAGTGAATTGCAAACCAACTTGCGGATAACAAAAGTTCCACACACAGAACAATCGTTAGATTAAAATGAAAGAAAAAATGCCGACGTGGACTTGAACTTATACAATTATCACAATACATTACGGAATACGTAATGGCGCAACCAATAAACCGCGGTAGTTTTTTTTACATATGTTATTTATAACAATCAATGTAATGGTGTACATACAGGAACTACATTTACAAAATTATGATCAAGAGATGGTCATAAACAATGACAGGATAACGAGCAGTAAACCCAAAGAAAACGTCATACAAGGCAACAGCTTCCATCTCCACGAGAACTTGAAAGAAGTTCTCCACCTAATCAAAAGTGTATGTCGATTTAGCGGGCATTCATTTTGATTGTAGTTGTCCTTTAGGTGCATAATCATATGAGACAAATGTACTCTTGAGATAGCTATTCTTTCTGCATTTCGGTCTTGCATACAAGGTTTTCATAGCCTATACCAATAATTAAGCTGGCAGCACTGGCCTTGACTGCATGTTGCCTAATGCAGGCCTACTGATAAACCTGCATTAGGCAACGCTCGGTCAGTGCCAACAGTGCTATCTTATTGGCATAATCTGTGTTCTTGGAGTAACACTGTAGCGATGGTTATAGTTATGGCAGAGTGCACTGCATTCTAGTTCACTGTAGTTACGGTAATGATGGCCATGCCCTTTCTTTTGTGAAAAATTTATGCCCATTGTGCCAGTGAGCATTTGAATAAAAAGAAGTATGACTTACAGCCAATCATAAAAAGGTCTTGTGATGTTCAGGGAGAGACCGAGTCTTCTAAAAAAATTAACACGAAAGATTTCCTTCGCTTTTGAGGATATATGTAAGCAGTGGAACAAAGACATATTTAAAATATCATAATAAACACATCTAAGCAAAGCCTCTCTAGATACACAGGCAGACCTTTCCAGGCTCTTTAGAGAGATGATTCATACAATTTTTGTTGATCACACTTTTACATAAGCGAGCAATATTTCAGATCATGAGAGAGAAAAACTTCTTTTGTCAAAAATGTTGCAATGTTGCAATCAGGAAAGTCTGCAATGGTCAAGCTGCCAAGCCTGGGACACTTGGCATGGAATGACCCAGAAAACGAAAAAAACAAAAACAATAAAACAATAACCATAGATGTATCTTAACCTTCATGTATGACACAGATTTGGAAGCCCACTCAAGCATGAATACACAGTGGCAGCTCTGTTCAATGATATGTATACCCATAGTTCATCCCTTCATTGTGAGAGACATGCGTCAGGTGCTATATATGCCATGCCAGCATGTCGGCCAGGTTGTCTCCGATAATTTTCTGCTCAGCTAGAGACACACGGTATGGGCGGCGTCACACGATTGATGTGTCGTCTGTCAGAATGAGATGCTCTGCAACGGTTGCTTGGCCTAAGGACGACGAATAGGCGTAAAAAGAATTAGCGTGTTTTTTTCAACAAATCAAGCTGCTGTTGCGTCTGCGCAGGAGTCAAGTCAGAGCTGATTACTGCTGTCAGGGCGGTGGCCAAAGAAGGGTCCTCGGAAGAGACTGGTGTAAGTGGCAAGATGCATACAATATAAGCAAAAATCGGTTGATGAAGTCGTGCCAGTGGTTCAAAAGACATCGGTAGTTCCAAGGGAGATTTTTAACTTCACAAAAAGCGAAAAGGTTCTCATCCATTGATCACACAAAAATATAAAGACATTTTACTTAAGTTACACATTATGATTATGCTTATTATTGTTATAAAATATTTTTGGGGGTCATAGTATTGCCCATCCAGTGATTTCACTGGGTCTAATTGGAACCCATTACCTCCTATTGAAAGATCCCATTGAACTCAATGGTTTTGTTTTGCCTGGGTGGGGTGCTATCAAGCACACAAGTACTTCAAAAACTTAATTTGCTGAAACCATATTGTCCTCCTTGCATCAGCATTCTGTCACACGCTATGTTCTTTCCCAACTGCTGGATGAAACCAGCATACAAGTATTAAGATAACTGTATTTCGTAATGCGTAATGCATGAGCTCTTTATTGTTGTATTTATTAAATACAACTGATAACTTGCTGTCATTGCAAAATGCTTAACATTGTAAATGGTGATATTCAGGTGCCACTGGAGCTTTCGTGTTCTGTCTCGATCTTATAGTTATGTATTACTACACTCTTTTTCAATAATGTACTTTGCTATTCCAGATGGACTCGACGAACGCATATGCTTGTCCCCGGTGCCACCAAAGAACGTGTTCTTTAGCTACCCTTTTCCGGCACTTTTGCACATGGCATGGTGCAGAGAGTAACTGGCATTGCAATCTGGAAGGCTGCGTCAAGACTTACAGACTGTATAGCACCTTCCGGAAGCATGTCAGGCAACACCACAACCATTTGTTCCTAACAAGTACCAGTGAGACCCCTGTGGAGCCAGTACACTTCAACAGTGCACATGGTGCAATGGAGGACTCCTTCAGTGTGTCCAGTGATGAAGAGCCTGAACAGGGATGTAGCAGCAATACTGCGGTGCTTGACACCAGTGATCAATGTGCAATGCATTTGTCCTCTCTGCTGTTGAAGTGGCAAGAGGGAAGACAATTACCGGAAAGCACGACTAATGAAATTGCCAATGATTTGCTCCACTTCATTACAGAGTTCAAAGCGACATTTAATTCAGTGGAAATTACAAGGCTTGAGCATCTTGCAACGAAGTCTGGACGGGAGAACTATTGGAAAAGCGTATTTCCTTTTGTGTCTCCCAAAACCATGTATCTTTCAGATTCCCAAGATGAGTGCTTTGAATATGTTCCGATCCTAGAAACTATAAAAGCAGTTGCTGGGGTGCGCAAGCTTTTTGGAGAGTTCAAAGAATCATGTTCAACCCTCTTGCAAGACATATCTGATGGCAGCTATTTCAAAGAGCACAGCATATTTAGAAATGCCAGCACCAAAAGATTATTGGCCATTCAGCTCTATTTTGATGACTTTGAAATCTGTAACCCCCTAGGAAGCAAACGTGGAAAGCATAAACTTCTGGCTGGGTACTTAACAATCTTAAACCTTCCACCACAATCGCAGTCAAAGCTAAATGATAAATACCTTGTAATGCTTGCAAGGACATTCCTTGTGACCAAATTCACTCTTCATAAAATTCTTGAGCCACTTCTTAAAGATCTGCAGCAACTAGAAGCAAATGGCATTGAGCTTAACGGAGAAATTGTGAAAGGCTCGCTTTTGTTTGTGAGCGGTGACAACCTATCAAGCCACCAACTTGGTGGTTTCCGTGAATGTTTCTCATCTGGCCCTATCTGCCGGTACTGCATGGCAACCAGAAATGAAATTAATGACAAATGGCATGAAGATGACTTTGTTATTAGAACAAAGGAAATGCATGCTCGTCATATTCAACTCATAAAGCAAGATCCAACTCTCTCTAATACGTATGGTGTTACAGGTGAAAGCTGTCTAAGTGCTCTTCATTCTTTTGATGTGACTCAAGGCTTGCCACCAGACGTTATGCATGACCTTTATGAAGGGGTCATCCCATTTGTCATGAAGCATGTCATCCAGCACATTGTATCAAGTCAGCTTCTAACTCTAGACCAGCTGAATGAGCGGCTTGCCAAATTTCCTTTTCAAGGAGGGGACAAAAAGTCTAGACTGCCTCCCCTGTCACGTGCAGCAGTGTTTGGGAGAACAACCATCAAGGGGTCAGCTGCTGAAAAGCTCTGCTTTTTTCGTTTTTTCTCTCTGCTCGTCGGAGACAGTGTCCCACAAGGAAATCCTGCCTATCAAGTATACCTCGAACTCCGTGCTATAGTCGACATTGTTCTTGCACCACAGGTGACTCGTGGTTCAGTTGCCTATTTGAAGGTGCTTATTGAGGACTTCTACAGTGCATTTAAGGAAACTTTTGCAGATGTGAGCATTATCCCAAAGATGCACTATCTGATTCATTACCCCAGCCTTCTACTTTTGTACGGCCCTCTTTCTAAACTGTCCTGCATGCGTTTTGAAGCAAAGCACCAATTTTTTAAGTCACTCACTAGGAAAGTACGCAACTTCAAGAACATTTCTTCAACACTGAGTCGTCGACATCAAATGCAACTTATGTATGCCTTGACACAACCTCAAGAATCACTGACTGTCATAGGGAGCAAGAGACTAGAGCCAGACTCATTACCTGACCTCTTGAAAGACAGACTTCAAGAACTCTGCCTGACTACAGCAGACGTGCACTGTGTGGATTCTGTTACTATTTCTGGAAGGATGCTAAGTGTGGGTGCTGTCATACCTTTGCTTGTACCAGATGATGACCTTCCCGAGTTTGCTAAAGTGGCACTGATTGCAGTTTGTGACCTCAAGTTGTTTGTTTTTGCCACCATTCTTGACACAAAGTATTTTGATGAACATTTTCATGCCTTTGTTGTAGAGAGCACAGCTCATAATGTCGTAATTGAAAATGTTCAGCACTGTGGGGAATTTTATGACCTGCTGTACATGTACAAACAGGGAGGCAATAACTATGTTAGCCCTCGTTATGCTTTCCTCACAGATTCAGATGAGTAACATGCAGCAGAAAAGCTCTAAACTTCTACATTTCATGCTCATGTTTGGTTTTTCTGTAAGCATGTTCATTCATTCAAATAACTTTATTGAGTGCCCTGCGATTTGGTGGGGTGGGCCTGGACCCCGCCTAGGCACTGGCCAGGGGTTGTTGGCCCTTGTCGACTTCCTCGGTTTGTTGACCGGCCCAGAGTTGGTGCTGCAGGTCCGAGCTGAGCAACGCAGACTCCCAGCGCGCGCGCGGAGGTTGTCGCTGTTTAAGGCTGCACTACTGTTATTGTGTATTATACCCTTACATTCCCATAGGATATGCTCAAGGGTGGCTCTAGAGTCGCAATGTCTGCACTTGTCAACCATGTATAAATCTGGGTGGTGCATGACAGCTCGACTTGGATAGGATCTGGTTTGTAACTGCCGCCATTCGACACTGTTTTCTGCCTAATTTTGGGTGAGGCGGCGGGAATGTGCGCCTCTGCAATCTGTGGTGTTGTGTAATTTCGTGAAATCTGGTCGTTCGATCTTCCCACTCCCACTCATCATTAGTTGGTGAGGTGGGGCTAACTGAGGCTTGGTCCGTAAGCTCTTGAGCCGTGCGGGGAGCCGCCTCATTGCAACCGTCTGGTAGTGTGTGAGCGGGTGTCAAGATGAGATGGACACTTTTGTCGGGGTTATTACCTGATTCTAGGAGTCGTAGTGCCTTTGGGAAGACTCGACCGTTGGCAAAGTTTCGTATCGCCGTCTGGGAATCACTGATGATTACGTCTGCTTGCGTTTGTGCTACGGCTAACGCGATAGCTATTTCCTCTGCGGTTTCTACGTGTGGCGTGTTCACTGTAGCGCTCGTCGTGCATTTTCCCTCGCTGTTTATCACCACTGCTGTGTAGGCGCGCTTGTGTCTGTATCTAGCTGCCTCTACAAATGCGGTGTCCTTGCTGTTACCGAATTTCTGTATATCGCGTGCTCTGCTTTCCCGCCTACCCTGATAGTGGGTGGGATGCATATTCTTGGGTATTGGAGGGACGGTTATCATGCCTCTGATGTGTCTGGGTATATCTACTTTGATGCCATGTTGGGTATGATACCCTATACCCAGGCAATTCAATATTTGCCTACCTGTTTTAGTTTTAGACAGGCATTCACACTGTGCTATGCGTTGTGCCTTGATTAGCTCATCCAGTGTATTGTGTAGACCTAGCTGCACTAGTCTATCGTTGCTGGTGGTGATGGAGAGTCCGATTGCTTGCTTGTAAATTTTTCTGATTAAGCAGTAAAATTTGTATCTTTCTGACGAGTACCATCATAGGTACGATGCCATGTATATTATTCTGCTTAGTAAGAACGCTCGGACTAGTCTAAGCAGATTGCCTTTATTCATTCCACTATGTTTGGTGGCTATTCATTTGAGTAGCCGCATGATTTGAGATGTTATATTGTCTAATTTACATATGGTCTCTCCATTGTAGCAGTTACTTTCAATGATGAGCCGCAATACTCTGATCTTGTCAACCTTGGGTATGGGTGTACCATCCGCCGTAGTTAGGTGAATTTCCGGATTCTTTCATTCCTCATAGTAGCGTTGTTTTCGACCACGTCACGATGGTATATAAATGAGGAGCTCAGATTTTTCTGCCGAACAAGTCAGTCCGGTTCCTGCTAGGTATTGTTCAACTGCTTCTATTACACGTTGTAATGTGTTTTCAACCTGTCCAGCGTAGATGGTATGATTGAGGCCATCGATTTCCTGTAGTTTTGATGGTAATCCGATCAGAGCCAGATTAAACAGCATTGTTGATATTACTGAACTGTGGGGCATACCTGCACTTCCGATTTGTAGTTCTTCGGAGTTAAGGTTTCTATCTTAATGTGTGCTTTTCTGTTAGGTAGGAAGTCTCGTATGTAAGTGCATACTCTCTGGTCTAGGCCTAGCTCATTTATTCTGTTTAATATTGTTCTGTGGGTAACACTGTCAAAAGCTTTCTCTAGGTCCAATCCTAGGATAGCTTTGGTTTTCCGACTTGTGCTATCTATAAGTTAATGCTTAAGTTGGAGCAGTGCATCCTGTGTAGACAAATTTCTTTGGAAGCCCAGCATTGTAGGGGGGAGAACGTTGTTGTCCTCGAGATAGTTGGTCACGTCTCATTAGGACAACGTGCTCCATGAGTTTGCCCACACAGGACGTGAGTGAAATCGGTCTCGGGTTCTCCAACTGTAACCACTTGCCTGGTTTAGGTATTAGAAAAATCTGGGCCGTTTTCCATTGTTGTGGTATTGTACCGGATTGCCAGCATTCGTTTATATACCTGGTAAGTTGTTTTAGAGAGGCATCATCGAGATTTCGAATCGTCTTGTTTGTTATTCCGTCTAGTCCCAGCGCGGATGTAGTATTAAGCTTTTGTAGAGCTGCTCTCAATTCCGCTTCGCTAATCTGTTCGTCTAATTGTCTGTTTTTGGTGCCTGTGTAATCGGGGTGAGGTGTTGGCTTAGCCCGAGATAAATACCTTGTGGCTATCTCATCGATAAAAGCTTTTTCAGTTTTGTCATATGCATGAAAGATTTTATTTATGTTTTGTTTGTACGTGGCTTTACTTTCCTCAGGATTCAAAAGGTGCCTGAGGAAGGTCCGGATTCTGGATAATCCTAACTGATTATCCATATTGGTGCATGTTCCTTCGCATTGTTGATTACAGAGCTGTTGTGCGTATGCTTCTGTATCTCTGTTAAGCCGAGCTAGCCTGCGTCGGCACGTCCTGTTGTGTTATTATCTGAGCATGTTATTCAGTTTCTTAGAATGTTATTGCATTTTAATTTTGAGACTATAATTTAGTTAACTGTCATTTGTGAAAGATGTGTCATCACTACAGACCGGATGTTTAGGCACCTTAAGCAGGCAATTAACAGGTGGAAAATTAAATTTTCGTGTGTTTGATTAGTGATTCCAATTTCTGTCATGGTGTAATGGAATGATAGCACAGATGCTGTGTTACACTGCTAGGTGCCAATGCTTAGTGTCATCCCGCTCTGGATATACAATTAGAACATAATACCTCTTACTATCGCATTACTGCCTGTATTTATGTTAGGTTCTTTTTCTTGTTTTGATGTAGGCAATATTTTTTTTTTCCTTGCAGGCATCATTCTTATATGCGCTACAGATCACATGTAAAAACAGCAGAATAAACGGTGTATTAGATGTGGCTGTCCACTTGCCATGAGGATGCATTGCTTGCTGTCATTTTTCCCATTTTCGGGTCTAAGGCTATTTGTGCATATCGTGTTTCTATGTCAGAGAGGGATCTTGAGGCACAGGCAACTGGAAGCCTATGACCTCCTGTCTTTTGTAAGAGGACTGCCCCAAGACTGTATGATGATGCATCTGCAAACACAGTGAGATGACTGCGAGGGTAGTAGTTGGTGAGCACTGGTGTCGTCGTCAATCTTTTTTTTTTTTTATGGCATTGAAGCTTTCTTCTAGTGGCGTATCCCAGCACCATTAAGCATCAATGTGAAGTAGGTCATGTAATGTTTTTGTGAGCTGCGAGAGCCCTGGGAGAAATTTGGTCAGGTTATTAGCCAATCCCAATAAGGACCTCATTTCTGTTACATCTGTTGGCTCTAGCTAGATGACAGACTGCGTTGACCTTTTCAGCGTCAGCACTGATACCATTTGCTGATACAAAATGCCTGAGGAATCTCACTGACTGCTGGTGTAGTACACACTTTGCTGCATTTAAGGTGATGCTAAGAAGTACTCTGTGGAGTCGTGCGTCATGTTCTTCCTTCGTGCAGCCAAACACTATTATGTCGTCTTGCCGACATGCTTGGCTGTGCAGGCCTTCTAGCGCTCTTAGCATTTCTCTCTGGAAAAATTCAGGTGCTTTGGAAAACTGCCAAATGGCGTCAGGAAAGTGGTGTACCTCTGGGACTCGGGCGCCAGTGGAGCTTGCCAATAACCGGAACTTGTGTCGAGCTTGCTAAACATGTAGCTCCGGAGAGTTAGGCCAAGCATTTGTCGATGGTGGGCATTGAGACTCGTTCAAGCAAAATGTTCTTCAACCCCTCAAAGTCAATGCAGATTCGAAGCTTGCCTCCTATCGTTTTCGCGACTGTCATAGCTGAAAAACCACTTTGTGGCCTCTTCAACCTTTCTGATGACACCCAGGCACTCTATTCTCTCTAACTCACGTTTGGCATAGGGCAACATGGGCAGAGGTACTCGCCTCGGGTACGTAATAGCACATGGCTTGGCATCCAGGAGTAGCATTATTTTGTATTTTGTCTTGACTAGGCCCAGGCATGAAGTCAGGTATAGAATGTTGTATAGGTATCAGGTATAAATGTGGCATAGAATGTTGGCTGGGTCGCTGACCTAGCAGGTTGACTCTGTTACCTCTAGAACGCTTGGTAGGACATCTAAAGTACTTGATTGCGAGACATCCAAGAAGTGCGCGATTCTGTTGGTTGATCACATAAATTTATTTTTGACAACCGGCCACTCCAGCACAGGCTCGCAATGAACAGTCCAATCGTTATTATTGTGGTGCTGCCAAGTCCAAGCAGCTGTTTTTTTGCTTGCTTCAAGTTGCCCATAACTTCATTGTAGAGGCTTGTTGGTATAGCGGTTACATTCGCGCCAGTGTCGACCTCGAACTTCATGGGCAAGCCGTTGACTGTTGCACCTAATTGTTACGCTTTTTGCAAGCGTATAAGCACACTGCGGCGAAGTGCACGGCCCTTTTTGCCACAAGCACTGCATATTTTGCCGTTCGCTGGCCACACAATGTGTGATGGTGGGTGCCTCGTTGAGCCACACCACTTGCACGGCGACGCAGTCTGCTCGCGCTGGGTTTTCTGAGCCTACTGATTTGACTTTCCTTTGCTCTTGGAGTTGCGAGCAGGGGTTGTGACGGCGGCTTCTCCGCGTTAAGTTGCAGCTTCTCGCTTAACTGCGTGTCTATGAGACCGACCACGAGCCTATCACGGATCAGTCAGTTCCTCTGATCGCTGTACTCGCAGGTTTCGGCTCGTCTGAATAGTTTAGTGACGAATGTATCGACTGTCTCGTTCGCTTCGTGCTCTCGTGTACGTTTCGCACGCTCGTGTATGACGTTCATCCGCGCCACAAAAAGTTTCGCGAATGCTCGGGTTACTAGCTGTGTCGTAGCCGAGTTTCTCGGCGTCGCAGAGCTAGGACGTCTTCGGCTTCACGACCCATGACATAGACGAGGGTGTTTACCTGCGTCTCGTGAGATTGCTTCTTTAGTCCTGAGATCGCGCTTCCATCTCGTGAACCACCGTTTCCACTCCTCGGATCGCCGAAAGTCGTTTTTTCGGCAGTTCAACTACGAACGGGTTGAGCGGAGCAGTAAATTCTTCGTTGGCGTAACCTTCTCCTCGCACGGGCGCGGTACGTCGGATGGACTTTCTCGCGCCTGCGGCGCTCGTGCTGCATGCCAGATTATACCTTTCTCGCGCCTTGCGGCGCTCTACCTTCAAAATAACTTCACTTTGAGTTAATATGTTTTGAAAATTTGTCACGAAGAGCAGCATACGAAAAGCCAGGCACAAACGAAGATGGCCCGGTCTGTACTATGTCCCCGACTGCTCCCCTGGGAAAATCAGTGATGTTTAATTATTTTGAAGGTAGAGCGCCGCAAGGCGTGAGAAACGTATAATCTGGCATGACTGATACAGCGATACAGCACGAGCGCCGCAGGCGCGAGAAAGTCCATCCAACGTACCGCGCCCGTGCGAGGAGAAGGTTGCGCCAACGAGGAATTTGCCTCGTTGGCGTTGGAATTTGCCATATGCTGACACTGTAGGCGAGGCCATGCGTAGCGAAGTTTGGCGTTCGGGGCACTGCGCCCCTGCACTGCGGGCGTTTTCAGACGTCTATTTCAATGGTGCGTTTCTCACGGCGTTGTCGAGCATCCCGCTGCTGCCACCATGTCTTGGTCGTCTGGCGAGCATGTGACGAGATTTACGAGACGCAAGTGTTAACTGACAACTGGTAAATAAGTTACATAAGCAACACTCGCATGGCTACATGCCGGCTCGGATGGCGCGGGCCGCGGTCTCCTAGAGGCACTGTCATCGCGTCATTCCGCATCTCACCATATGATCTCACCATGGATAGATGGCTGAACCATTTAAATCGGGTGGCGGCTCACACCATCTAGCCGTGATTATAGTAATATATGTAACTGAGAAGTAGTATGTATGTAATTGTACATAGTGGAGGGTTAAATTTCACTCTTGTCTTGATTTTAGCCACCAAACATATAACCTCCGTTTGGTTATTTCTGCCTTATCTGCACTGTCCCTAAACCCCAATACATTGAAAAAAAAAAAAAAAAATTCCGCCCCGTTGCTTTGAACTGTAGGCGAAGCCCTTTATAGAAAAGTATCTAGTGTTCAGCCGTTTCCTCCTTCCCCCGCTCCGCATAACGTGTTTATCCCTTGATACTTGGTTCGGTACGTCTTAGTCCGCAATACTCCCGTCCTGACTTCAAACAACAAAGATCTTCCCCTAGAATTATTGTAGATATTTTCTTTGGCAGTTTCCTGCTTGAAAGTTCTGTATGTTCCCAGTGCTGATTTCGTCTGCATCCCTGCTTTCCACAGATCCCTCACTGTTTCTTTAACCTTTTTCGTAACCACTGTTTCTTGGTTTGCACCCCTCCTGCAGTCGAAATATTTGATTAACAATTTTCTGGTTCACTTCCTCCATTTTGTGTCAACATTGCTCGTGTACAGGTAGCAGAAAACTTTCCTAGCCCACCGCTTTTCCCCCATTTCTCTCAATCGCTCCTATCTTGCTGCTAGCTTCTCTGCTCTCAAATGGTGACCATACTATGTCACCCTGTACCCTCTATTTGGTGTATTTCCATGTGCTCCCAAAGCAAGCCTACCTACCCGTTGCTGCCTAATTTCCAACCTTGCTCGAACCTCTGATCTCATGCACAGGACCGCATTGCCAAAAGTCCAGACTAGGAATCATCACCCCTTTTCAAATCCCTCTCGACCACTTCGTACCTATTATAATTCCACAGTGCCCTAATTTTCATCACAGCTGCATTCCTGTTACTTCAAGTTCTATCTTTCGTGTTCCATTAGATACTCAGCTCCATTGTTTATCCACACGCCACGATATTTGTACTTACCCACTACCTCCAGTGTAACCTAGCTCCTGTATCCTATGCTTGCCACCTTTATTTTAATTAAAAATCATGATTGCCGATTTTTCATTACTCAACTTTAAACCTAACCTATCTCCTTCTTTACTGTAGATGTCCACCAATCCCTGCAAATCTTCCTTGTTGTCAGCCATTAGTATACTTCATCCGCATACATCAGTCCTGGTAATGACTGTTCAATCCATTCTCCCTGCTTGAAAAAAGAAAGGTTGAAGCCAAGTCCGCTGCTTTCTAACTTAGCCTCTAATCCTTGTAGGTACAGCGTGAACAACAAAGGTGACAGCCCCTGTCTAAGCCCCCATTGTATCTTTATAGGCTCAAATACCCTTTTTCCCATTTTATAAGCACCTTGTTACTTTTATAGATATCTTTTAAGAGTTTAATTACTCCATGTTCCACATCTAGTGTGCCCAGTATGTATCGAGAAGTCCTCTTGAATTACACTGTCGTAGGCTCCCTTGATATCCAAAAATGCAAGCCGTAGAGGCCTGTGTTCCTTTTCTGCTATTTCGATGTACTGTGTAAATGTGAACCGATTGTCCTCTAACCTCCTTTGTTTCCGGAACCAATTTTGTAGTTCCCCCAGCACCCCTCACCCTCCAGCCATGCCTATGGACACGTGTGCGTAGTGCCATGTCATTTAGTCCCGCACACGACACTCCCTTGAAGACAAACATACAGGAAAAATGCAACATTTTATGTAAATTTATGACTAAGTGCATTCTCCATTGTTAGTCTTCCCAGGTACTGAAGAAAACTGGAATGCTTGGCTTAAAAAAAAACTAGCATACGAATTAGGGCCTACATAGGCAACTTAATATAGCTGTTTTGTTTACAATACCGTTTGAGATGCGTGCATGGCATTATATGTGGCCATGAGAACTACAAATAGGAGTCAGATTAATCCATTTACTTTAGGTGATCTGTGTAACCCATATTAGTCATTTCTGGTTGAATTCTGCATTTATTGACAATTATTCCTAATGGGACTAATTTTTACCTATTTTGTGGCCCATTCCATTTTCCAATAAGAATTTGTTCCCATGTAATTCAGCCGTTGTGTCTTGCTTAAACAAAAGGATTCAAAATAATAATTTCTAGCTGCAATACAACACGAGCAAACTCCCCCATATACTATAATACTAACTTCTAACAATTCAACTGCATACATTCTGCTGTCACCTCCCAATAGGGGCCAGCATTCGAGAGTGGCCAGCAACGTAGTAACTGCTCTCCAAGCCGATGATAAATATGCTGCTAAATGTTTCATCTGAAAAAAAAAACAATTATTGTCACGAGACTGCACGCAATGGGACAAAGACGACATTGACTATTGGGGTGAAGAAGATGACGATTGAAAAGATTGTCTTTCGGCCATCTTGGCAGTGATACAGCTCACTGTGAATAGTTTGTAAATATATTTACAAACTATTGTCAATGAGCATTTTGTCAACCATGACTAGTAAGAGTAGTTCTCCTTGTTTTGCAACACCATCGTGTTGCAAAACAAGGAGAACTACTCTTACTAGTCATGGTTGACAAAATGCTCATTGAAAGAATTCAGTGATGTGTAGGGCTTTCATAAGGAAGGGCAGCAACTGTGTGTTTGCTTTCAGTTAGATCACACCAAAACAACATGAAAAGAGTAGGCTGAACTCAAACAATGGAGGCTGCTTTAGAAAGCAACTTCATACAGCCCACCTTACCTCAGATGAGTTTGTACTTGACACTAGCAGTATATGATTAGTTTTAGTAAACAATGACCATGTTTCCAATTATAACATTTTTCATTGTTTCTAGATGCCTAAAAAGACATATGTGCTGGCAAGCTTTTTGAGAATGTGCTTTCTGATTGTTCGGTAAGACTAAGAAAAAACTATACTTGAAAATTTTGAATGCTTTGGTTTTAGCCAAGCGAAATGAAAATTATATCAGAAGGTACTTTTTGGCAGAAAATTAAGAACATGGCTGTCATCACCATCACCACCAATGTTGATGATAGGATGATGATACGTATGTCCCTCAGGAACAGCCCTGAATCTGGCCTTTGCTTATATACTAGGTGGTGTGAGTTTAAGTTAAGGAAGCTTATATTCTCTGGATTTTGTTATTAGCCAATGTAGCCTGAGCTTTTCAAGATTGGACCAACTCAGCTTTGTTAATACCGCTTTATTTTATCTTAGCCAATACATTGTAATGCAATCTCAGGTTGATGTAATCAAATGAACTTGTCCTGGGGTTTTCCTAGATGAGGCAGGTGAGGTTACGTTAAGTTGAATTGGCTGGGCTTACGCAGTAAATATAAAGGCATAGCAAAATCATTAAGAGCAAATCAATGCAGCCATAATAAACACATTCATATGGGCTTGAATGCATTTGTTGTCCAAAGTTACAACAGAAAGACATTTAAAACGAAGTGACTTTCGGCTCCTGTTGACTGCGTAATGAAGCAGACGTGCCTGATGTTCTCGGTTTTATCTCGAAGACGATGACAACCCGTTCCGTGTTTATCAGAGAGCTCGGGCTGTTCGCTCTACTGCTAGCTGCTACTATAGACTACACTGTTAAATATTTAATTAGGTCTCATTACATTTGGTGGAGTTTACTGGGATCCCTCAAGTAACCCTGGAGCTCAGCGCTCGTACGTTGCCCACCGCACCATGGCTGACGCAACCAACGCTCCGACTGAACCCATGGTTGCCCCTGTCACTTGCGCCGGCGTTCTCCGTCAGCGCGATCCGACCATCTTTAGTAGGACCGGAGAACATGATGTCGAAGACTGGCTGTCGTCCTATGAACGTGTAAGCACTCACAATAAGTGGGACAACCAATCCAAACTGACAAACGTCATCTTCTACCTTGCTGACGTCGCCAACCTATGGTTTAAGAATCATGAACGCAATATCTTGAGCTGGTTCGCATTCAAGGCACATTTCACCAAGGTGTTTGGCCGCCCCGCTGTCCGCAAACTACATGCCAAACAGGGTCTACGCCCACGAGCACAGCAACCGGGCGAGACAGCAGCTAGCATATGAGGAAACAGCCCGAGCTCTCTGATATACACAGAACGGGTCATAGTCGTCTTCGAGCTAAAACCGAAAACACCAGACGCATCTGCTTCATTACAACTGTTTTAAACAAGTAGGACTGTGTGTCTCGTCATGTCTGTAGACCTGTTTCAGTACAACATGTTCGATTTTGCTTAGGTTGATTGTGCACTGATTCACTGATTGACAGTCATCTTCAAGCACAGGAATGTGCATGGTCAAGTAGCTTTTGAGAGCCATACTCGAATGTTTCAGTACTGAAACTCTTGTCCAGCAAAGAGTTTGATGAACCAAGCATGGTAAAAAGTGCCAATGTGACAGGGATATTACTGCTGCCACAGAAGTACTTCTGATGCTGCATCAACAAACCAGACATAACTCTCGCTCCTTGGTGCAGTGCTGCTGCACAGCGAATCAAGAGGATGCAGAGTAACATTCAAAACACGCTCAACGAGGTGGCTTGAGTGACCAAGCTGCATATTGCTCAACCAGCATTGATTTTCACCTGCATTGAATCATACATGATTGCAGTGTTTTAAAGCCATAGGCTTAGTGGCTTAGCTTAGACTGTGGTTATAACAGGCAGCGTATGTCAGTGCTTCATGTCTATTTGGCAAGCTCACCTAAAAGCCTTTGTGTTAAGGTATCTGCTAAGAATGTGTTTGTCATAACTTGTCTTCCAGGAATTCGCTCTTGTAGGACAGCTTTGGGTGCCTGCTTTGTGCATTTGAGAATTTTCATTTGTATCCCAGTTGGCACACTAACTTGTGGAGGTATTTTGGCTCGCATTGTGCTCAAATCACAGTCCTGAACATGCAGAAAGCTGCATGTTCGGTACTGTGATGCGAGCACAATGTAAACGAACAATCACTGTAGTAGGGCGCACCAACAAGTTTTTCTAGCTCTCGGAGTTACCTCATGTGCCTTGCTTCATGTACTGCCTGCCACCTTGGTATGATTTCAAGTGTCAGTGCTACCCACGACCAGAGCCAATGCATTATTACTTCCTCTCACATAGTGAAGCTGTGCAACAAGTCAAAGAGAAAATGAGCTTCATGCTTTTTAACAAGAAGTCATTATTTGTTCGAAGCAAGAACTGGAAGCTGAGCGACTTGGAACTGATACACGCTGTGGGCTGTTATGATAAACACACGAACGAGAAATGAAAGCATGAATGACACAGGCATAATCCATGCCTTGATTTCTCTTCCTTGTGTTTATCATGCGACCCACATTATATATGTTAGAAGCAAGATCAAGTCCGGGGTTGTCTTGCTGAGCTTCATGTACTGTCCTGGTGCTCCATGTATTGTTTGATGAGAATTAAGACAAATATATTTCTTGGGAGATAATGTGCATGCACCCAGGTAACTGTCATCTTGTGATTGAGAGCTGTTTCTTTCCTCACTCCCAGGCTAAGTGGGTGCTTTCGTACACTTTTCTCAGTTACTGGCTAATTGCTAGTACAGTTTGGTTTCTATATGATAAAGGGATGCGCTGCTTCCTAGGTTCCAAAGAAAAAATGGCATCTATTGCGTCATGTGTGGTCCATAAAGCTCTAAATAAATTATGCTGCCATTAAATACTGTCACATATTTGTTGTGTGTTTGTTCACTTGTGTACTTTTTTGCAATAGAGGGATAAGGCAGATGTGAAGAAGGCCTGTGATGGCAAACATTACTTTATTATAGACTATTGCTACTGGTGTTGCTGTTGTCTTCTGAGGTGAAGATGATGAGTGCTATTTTATACTATATTAGTTCAACGTACTTGATTAGGAGACACCAGTTGACTTAACTGACCTTGCTGAGACTAGCGTGAGTAGCATTAGCTAGAGCTAGGGGCTCTGGAAGTGTATTTGGAACGTAGGGGCAAGAGCCAGACTCGTTTGTCCTACACAAACTTATTTTTTTTTTCTTTTTCTGAACCGAGTTAAGGCTTAATAATTTCTACATTAGAAGGAGCCAGTTACCCCCTGCAGTGAGCATCGCACAGAGTCCATTGCAAGTAATGTGCTTGGTAAAAGACATAATTTTTGGTTTGGGCGAGCTGTTCGAGGTCACGAACATGACAAAGGAATTTTGTCTATCGAAACTGCCTATTAGCTGCCGGGTATATATTTATAACTCGGCAGCCACATCTGAACTTTCATAATCACTCCACTGCAGACGCGTCCATCGCCCTGCAGTAAAGAATTCCTGGGCATGCTTCGCAGCATACAGAGCACCTAGCATGCAGCTTAATATGAAGTTTTACAATTTGCATAACCAAAGTGGTTTGGTTTATCAAAGAGACCGTTGCATATGGAAAGTGTCATGCCCAGCTTGTGTTGTTTTGTACAGCTTTGTGGTTCTTTTATATATATTTCTGGTATCATTTTGTAAGCCCAGCGGTTTGTGTCCCTCTCTTTGCGCACTCAAACCTTAAAACTCCGTATTGCCAAGGGCATGGATTTCGAGGTATTTGGCACAACTGGCAGGATTCAAGGAAATTCTGCTGTTGCTGAGCCGCAGTTACACTTGGAGTTCCACAGGAGCAGTTCTGAGTTGAGAATGAGCTGTTTGAATTACATGCAGGCATTTTATAAGATTCAACTGTAGCCACTAGTGACATCAAATCAACTTTTGTATGCCTGATATCATGGTAAAAGTAACATGTAAAACGCACGAATAATACAGTCTTTGCCACTGCAGACGATAGATAGCAGCCAACAGCAATCAACGGCGCTTCCTTGATCAGTAGATGTGGGTGTTACCGCGTACCCTGCGTTTACACTGGGAAGTCAAAGGGGTCATTTCAGAGCAGCATGGTTTCAGTCGTGAGCTCGTGCCGTTGTGGCTACAACTAAAATAAGTGATGGTTGCTTTTATTTATTATGACGTTTGGCCACTGTTTTGCTTGGTAGAATGTGTTTGTGTCTGAGAATACGTTTTTATTGAGGGAAATGTTCTGTCAACAAACATTGATGCTAATCAATTTCTATAGCTCCTCAGCTGCATGTATAGAGTTGCATTTGTTTGGTGAGGAGAAATTATATAATGTGTACAGTGACCGTGAAGCAGTGCTGCAAACATTGGTATGTATGGCTGTTTACATAATGGATACAGCCTTGTGAAATCTGCTGTGGCAGGAATAAAAAAATAAGGACAAGTTTGCTAATGAAGACCGACGATTTGAACCCCTGTCGGAGCATAAGAATGAGCGTTCCAAGATGCTTTTTCTGTTCTTTATTATACCGCGGTCACGCGGCCACTTTCGATCGCGATCGAGCCCGATCCCGTTCGAAATTCTCGACTGTGACTGGCTTCCTCTCACGGCTTGCGCAAGGAACGCATACGCGACCGAGAAATTCGATCCTGATCGGTTTTGATCGCCACGGAGAGCGTGCAGTGTGACATATGTATTACACTACTCGAAATACGAACTAGCGCTCGACATGATCACATCTATGTTGCTAGCGCGTGAGGCTTTCCATTGACTGTCGCTACAACTAACCAACGTATTGTTTCTTTTGTGCTACAGCGGGCTGTGACGATTCCGTTTATAGCTTGGAAGTGGACAAGAGACATCCATTCTCTCGCTCGTAGAAGCATGAAAAGGTGGGCTTGTGCTTGGCAATTAACTCAGACCGACACGTTTGCTTCCGGCCGGCGCAGCAGACGCGACAACTCGCCGTTTGTAAGCTGCCGGCCCATGGCGGTATTCCTCGCGAACGGCAAGATATTTCCCTGCCGTAGAGAGGATGGGTCCAGGTACGATTTTTGAGGCGATTTGTTGTCGCTGAATGCGAGCATGGTCGCGCCGGTTTGCCGTGCAGAGCGGAATCGGAACATTATTTTTCGGTGAGTTTGCACTGACGCAATGCAGTCGTTTGGCTCGTCGGTCGTGCAACGGGCGGCGCGCCGGCATAAAGCCGCGTCCACTTGAGACACGCGACGTACGTACGTACATACGTTCCAAGTTTCCAACGTTATGCGGTTCTGTTGGCATCCGGATGCACCCCCACGGCATCGACCTTTTCCATTTTTGCCGTGGCCGTGCCTGTCGCCGAGCATAGGCTTAACTGGATGGGGCGGAGCTTGCAATGATCGAGACCTTGCGGAGTACAGTGGTAGTATTTAATCACGTGATCATGAGGTTGGTTCCAGATCACGTGGTTTTAAACTCTCAATAGATGGTTTTTAGTCACGTGATCTAAAACTCTCTACGTCGTGAAGCTGGCTCATGACATCCTTTTACTACGTTTCTCAGAGATGGTAGTAAAACGATGTAATGTAACGCATTTTACTGCCGCACGTCAGAGTAATTTTGTGGTGCAAGGTAGTCTTCAAAGCTCATGAGCCGCAAAAACCCCAATCTCGGCTAACTTTTGCTAACAGTGTACGTGAGGCAACACTAGTGACTATGTCGGTGCACCTGGAAAGGGCACCCCCCCGGTTGTCAACATCTTCACCAAAAAATATATTACCATGTGATGAAGCAACAACAGGACGCGTCAAAGATGTATATAAAGGATATTGGAAGAATATATTTATCATTAATGTGTGTAGATTGGGCGACCTATTACGTTGCTTCTCTTCGCAGTCAGTTTACTGTTGGGTGATGCCTTTTTCCATGCCTGGGAACAGTCGAATGTAATCTTATTAGAGAAATTGACTGCTACGTGAAGTAACAATAGTGACTATATTGGTGCACCTGGAAAGGGCACCCCCCAGGGTGTCAACATCTTCGCCAAATTTATTTTATCATGTGGAGAATGACGAACAGGACGCGTCACAGATGTATATAAAGGATATTGGAAGATTATATTTATTATTATTGTGTGTACATTGGGCGACCTATTACGTTGCTATTCTTCGCAGTCAGTTTACTGTTGGGTGATGCCTTTTTCCATGCCTGGGAACAGTCGAATGTAATCTTATTAGAGAAATTGACTACTACGTGAGGCAACACTAGTGACTATGTCGGTGCACCTGGAAAGGGCACCCCCCCGGTTGTCAACATCTTCACCAAAAAATATATTACCATGTGATGAAGCAACAACAGGACGCGTCAAAGATGTATATAAAGGATATTGGAAGATTATATTTATCATTAATGTGTGTAGATTGGGCGACCAATTACGTTGCTTCTCTTCGCAGTCAGTTTACTGTTGCGTGATGCCTTTTTCCCTGCCTGGGAACAGTCGAATGTAATCTTATTAGAGAAATTGACTGCTACGTGAAGTAACAATAGTGACTATATCGGTGCACCTGTAAAAGGCACCCGCCAGGGCGTCAACATCTTCGCCAAATTTATTTTATCATGTGGTGAATCACGAACAGGACGCGTCACAGATGTATATAAAGGATATTGGAAGATTATATTTATCATTAATGTGTGTACATTGGGCGACCTATTACGTTGCTATTCTTCGCAGTCAGTTTACTGTTGGGTGATGCCTTTTTCCATGCCTGGGAATAGTCGAATGTAATCTTATTAGAGAAATTGACTACTACGTGAGGCAACACTAGTGACTATATCGGTGCACCTGGAAAGGGCACCCCCCAGGGTGTCAACATCTTCACCAAAAATATATTACCATGTGATGAAGCAACAACAGGACGCGTCACAGATGTATATAAAGGATATTGGAAGAATATATTTATCATTAATGTGTGTAGATTGGGCGACCTATTACGTTGCTTCTCTTCGCAGTCAGTTTACTGTTGGGTGATGCCTTTTTCCATGCCTGGGAACAGTCGAATGTAATCTTATTAGAGAAATTGACTACTACGTGAGGCAACACTAGTGACTATAGTCGGTGCACCTGGAAAGGGCACCCCCAGGTGTCAACATCTTCACCAAAAAATATATTACCATGTGATGAAGCAACAACAGGACGCGTCACAGATGTATATAAAGGATATTGGAAGATTATATTTATCATTAATGTGTGTAGATTGGGCGACCTATTACGTTGCTTCTCTTCGCAGTCAGTTTACTGTTGGGTGATGCCTTTTTCCATGCCTGGGAACAGTCGAATGTAATCTTATTAGAGAAATTGACTACTACGTGAGGCAACACTAGTGACTATATCGGTGCACCTGGAAAGGGCACCCCCCAGGGTGTCAACATCTTCACCAAAAATATATTACCATGTGATGAAGCAACAACAGGACGCGTCACAGATGTATATAAAGGATATTGGAAGATTATATTTATCATTAATGTGTGTAGATTGGGCGACCTATTACGTTGCTTCTCTTCGCAGTCAGTTTACTGTTGGGTGATGCCTTTTTCCATGCCTGGGAACAGTCGAATGTAATCTTATTAGAGAAATTGACTGCTACGTGAAGTAACAATAGTGACTATATCGGTGCACCTGGAAAGGGCACCCCCCAGGGTGTCAACATCTTCACCAAAAATATATTACCATGTGATGAAGCAACAACAGGACGCGTCACAGATGTATATAAAGGATATTGGAAGAATATATTTATCATTAATGTGTGTAGATTGGGCGACCTATTACGTTGCTTCTCTTCGCAGTCAGTTTACTGTTGGGTGATGCCTTTTTCCATGCCTGGGAACAGTCGAATGTAATCTTATTAGAGAAATTGACTGCTACGTGAAGTAACAATAGTGACTATATTGGTGCACCTGTAAAAGGCACCCGCCAGGGAGTCAACATCTTCACCAAAAATATATTACCATGTGATGAAGCAACAACAGGACGCGTCACAGATGTATATAAAGGATATTGGAAGATATATTTATCATTAATGTGTGTAGATTGGGCGACCTATTACGTTGCTTCTCTTCGCAGTCAGTTTACTGTTGGGTGATGCCTTTTTCCATGCCTGGGAACAGTCGAATGTAATCTTATTAGAGAAATTGACTGCTACGTGAAGTAACAATAGTGACTATATCGGTGCGCCTGTAAGAGGCACCCGCCAGGGCGTCAACATCTTTGCCAAATTTATTTTATCATGTGGTGAATCACGAACAGGACGCGTCACAGATGTATATAAAGGATATTGGAAGATTATATTTATCATTAATGTGTGTACATTGGGTGACCTATTACGTTGCTATTCTTCGCAGTCAGTTTACTGTTGGGTGATGCCTTTTTCCATGCCTGGGAATAGTCGAATGTAATCTTATTAGAGAAATTGACTACTACGTGAGGCAACACTAGTGACTTTGTCGGTGCACCTGGAAAGGGCACCCCCCCCCGGTTGTCAACATCTTCACCAAAAAATATATTACCATGTGATGAAGCAACAACAGGACGCGTCAAAGCTGTATGTAAAGGATATTGGAAGATTATATTTATCATTAATGTGTGTAGATTAGGCGACCGATTACGTTGCTTCTCTTCGCAGTCAGTTTACTGTTGCGTGATGCCTTTTTCCATGCCTGGGAACAGTCGAATGTAATCTTATTAGAGAAATTGACTGCTACGTGAAGTAACAATAGTGACTATATCGGTGCACCTGTAAAAGGCACCCGCCAGGGCGTCAACATCTTTGCCAAATTTATTTTATCATGTGGTGAATCACGAACAGGACGCGTCACAGATGTATATAAAGGATATTGGAAGATTATATTTATCATTAATGTGTGTACATTGGGCGACCTATTACGTTGCTATTCTTCGCAGTCAGTTTACTGTTGGGTGATGCCTTTTTCCATGCCTGGGAATAGTCGAATGTAATCTTATTAGAGAAATTGACTACTACGTGAGGCAACACTAGTGACTATATCGGTGCACCTGGAAAGGGCACCCCCCAGGGTGTCAACATCTTCACCAAAAATATATTACCATGTGATGAAGCAACAACAGGACGCGTCACAGATGTATATAAAGGATATTGGAAGAATATATTTATCATTAATGTGTGTAGATTGGGCGACCTATTACGTTGCTTCTCTTCGCAGTCAGTTTACTGTTGGGTGATGCCTTTTTCCATGCCTGGGAACAGTCGAATGTAATCTTATTAGAGAAATTGACTGCTACGTGAAGTAACAATAGTGACTATATTGGTGCACCTGTAAAGGCACCCGCCAGGGCGTCAACATCTTCACCAAAAAATATATTACCATGTGATGAAGCAACAACAGGACGCGTCAAAGATGTATATAAAGGATATTGGAAGATTATATTTATCATTAATGTGTGTAGATTGGGCGACCGATTACGTTGCTTCTCTTCGCAGTCAGTTTACTGTTGCGTGATGCCTTTTTCCATGCCTGGGAACAGTCGAATGTAATCTTATTAGAGAAATTGACTGCTACGTGAAGTAACAATAGTGACTATATCGGTGCACCTGTAAGAGGCACCCGCCAGGGCGTCAACATCTTTGCCAAATTTATTTTATCATGTGGTGAATCACGAACAGGACGCGTCACAGATGTATATAAAGGATATTGGAAGATTATATTTATCATTAATGTGTGTACATTGGGCGACCTATTACGTTGCTATTCTTCGCAGTCAGTTTACTGTTGGGTGATGCCTTTTTCCATGCCTGGGAATAGTCGAATGTAATCTTATTAGAGAAATTGACTACTACGTGAGGCAACACTAGTGACTATGTCGGTGCACCTGGAAAGGGCACCCCCCAGGTTGTCAACATCTTCACCAAAAATATATTACCATGTGATGAAGCAACAACAGGACGCGTCACAGATGTATATAAAGGATATTGGAAGATTATATTTATCATTAATGTGTGTAGATTGGGCGACCAATTACGTTGCTTCTCTTCGCAGTCAGTTTACTGTTGCGTGATGCCTTTTTCCATGCCTGGGAACAGTCGAATGTAATCTTATTAGAGAAATTGACTGCTACGTGAAGTAACAATAGTGACTATATCGGTGCACCTGTAAAAGGCACCCGCCAGGGCGTCAACATCTTTGCCAAATTTATTTTATCATGTGGTGAATCACGAACAGGACGCGTCACAGATGTATATAAAGGATATTGGAAGATTATATTTATCATTAATGTGTGTACATTGGGCGACCTATTACGTTGCTATTCTTCGCAGTCAGTTGACTGTTGGGTGATGCCTTTTTCCATGCCTGGGAATAGTCGAATGTAATCTTATTAGAGAAATTGACTACTACGTGAGGCAACGCTGGTGCCTATATCGGTGCACCTGGAAAGGGCACCCCCCAGGGTGTCAACATCTTCACCAAAAAATATATTACCATTTGATGAAGCAACAACAGGATGCGTCACAGATGTATATAAAGGATATTGGAAGAATATATTTATCATTAATGTGTGTAGATTGGGCGACCTATTACGTTGCTTCTCTTCCCAGTCAGTTTACTGTTGGGTGATGCCTTTTTCCATGCCTGGGAAGAGTCAATGTAATCTTATTAGAGAGATTGACTACTACGTGAGGCAACACTAGTGACTATATTGGTGCACCTGGAAAGGGCACCCCCCAGGGTGTCAACATCTTCACGAAAAAATATATTACCATGTGATGAAGCAACAACAGGACGCGTCACAGATGTATATAAAGGATATTGGAAGATGATATTTATCATTAATGTGTGTAGATTGGGCGACCTATTACGTTGCTTCTCTTCGCAGTCAGTTTACTGTTGCGTGATGCCTTTTTCCATGCCTGGGAACAGTCGAATGTAATCTTATTAGAGAAATTGACTACTACGTGAGGCAACACTAGTGACTATGTCGGTGCACCTGGAAAGGGCACCCCCCCGGTTGTCAACATCTTCACCAAAAATATATTACCATGTGATGAAGCAACAACAGGACGCGTCAAAGATGTATATAAAGGATATTGGAAGATTATATTTATCATTAATGTGTGTAGATTGGGCTGACCAATTACGTTGCTTCTTTTCGCAGTCAGTTTACTGTTGCGTGATGCCTTTTTCCCTGCCTGGGAACAGTCGAATGTAATCTTATTAGAGAAATTGACTGCTACGTGAAGTAACAATAGTGACTATATCGGTGCACCTGTAACAGGCACCCGCCAGGGCGTCAACATCTTTGCCAAATTTATTTTATCATGTGGTGAATCACGAACAGGACGCGTCACAGATGTATATAAAGGATATTGGAAGATTATATTTATCATTAATGTGTGTACATTGGGCGACCTATTACGTTGCTATTCTTCGCAGTCAGTTTACTGTTGGGTGATGCCTTTTTCCATGCCTGGGAATAGTCGAATGTAATCTTATTAGAGAAATTGACTACTACGTGAGGCAACACTAGTGACTATATCGGTGCACCTGGAAAGGGCACCCCCCAGGGTGTCAACATCTTCACCAAAAATATATTACCATGTGATGAAGCAACAACAGGATGCGTCACAGATGTATATAAAGGATATTGGAAGAATATATTTATCATTAATGTGTGTAGATTGGGCGACCTATTACGTTGCTTCTCTTCGCAGTCAGTTTACTGTTGGGTGATGCCTTTTTCCATGCCTGGGAACAATCGAATGTAATCTTATTAGAGAAATTGACTGCTACGTGAAGTAACAATAGTGACTATATTGGTGCACCTGTAAAAGGCACCCGCCAGGGAGTCAACATCTTCACCAAAAAATATATCACCATGTGATGAAGCAACAACAGGACGCGTCAAAGATGTATATAAAGGATATTGGAAGATAATATTTATCATTAATGTGTGTAGATTGGGCGACCGATTACGTTGCTTCTCTTCGCAGTCAGTTTACTGTTGCGTGATGCCTTTTTCCATGCCTGGGAACAGTCGAATGTAATCTTATTAGAGAAATTGACTGCTACGTGAAGTAACAATAGTGACTATATCGGTGCGCCTGTAAGAGGCACCCGCCAGGGCGTCAACATCTTTGCCAAATTTATTTTATCATGTGGTGAATCACGAACAGGACGCGTCACAGATGTATATAAAGGATATTGGAAGATTATATTTATCATTAATGTGTGTACATTGGGTGACCTATTACGTTGCTATTCTTCGCAGTCAGTTTACTGTTGGGTGATGCCTTTTTCCATGCCTGGGAATAGTCGAATGTAATCTTATTAGAGAAATTGACTACTACGTGAGGCAACACTAGTGACTTTGTCGGTGCACCTGGAAAGGGCACCCCCCCCCCGGTTGTCAACATCTTCACCAAAAAATATATTACCATGTGATGAAGCAACAACAGGACGCGTCAAAGCTGTATGTAAAGGATATTGGAAGATTATATTTATCATTAATGTGTGTAGATTAGGCGACCGATTACGTTGCTTCTCTTCCCAGTCAGTTTACTGTTGCGTGATGCCTTTTTCCATGCCTGGGAACAGTCGAATGTAATCTTATTAGAGAAATTGACTGCTACGTGAAGTAACAATAGTGACTATATCGGTGCACCTGTAAGAGGCACCCGCCAGGGCGTCAACATCTTTGCCAAATTTATTTTATCATGTGGTGAATCACGAACAGGACGCGTCACAGATGTATATAAAGGATATTGGAAGATTATATTTATCATTAATGTGTGTACATTGGGCGACTTATTACGTTGCTATTCTTCGCAGTCAGTTTACTGTTGGGTGATGCCTTTTTCCATGCCTGGGAATAGTCGAATGTAATCTTATTAGAGAAATTGACTACTACGTGAGGCAACACTAGTGACTATATCGGTGCACCTGGAAAGGGCACCCCCCAGGGTGTCAACATCTTCACCAAAAATATATTACCATGTGATGAAGCAACAACAGGATGCGTCACAGATGTATATAAAGGATATTGGAAGAATATATTTATCATTAATGTGTGTAGATTGGGCGACCTATTACGTTGCTTCTCTTCGCAGTCAGTTTACTGTTGGGTGATGCCTTTTTCCATGCCTGGGAACAATCGAATGTAATCTTATTAGAGAAATTGACTGCTACGTGAAGTAACAATAGTGACTATATTGGTGCACCTGTAAAAGGCACCCGCCAGGGAGTCAACATCTTCACCAAAAAATATATCACCATGTGATGAAGCAACAACAGGACGCGTCAAAGATGTATATAAAGGATATTGGAAGATAATATTTATCATTAATGTGTGTAGATTGGGCGACCGATTACGTTGCTTCTCTTCGCAGTCAGTTTACTGTTGCGTGATGCCTTTTTCCATGCCTGGGAACAGTCGAATGTAATCTTATTAGAGAAATTGACTGCTACGTGAAGTAACAATAGTGACTATGTCGGTGCGCCTGTAAGAGGCACCCGCCAGGGCGTCAACATCTTTGCCAAATTTATTTTATCATGTGGTGAATCACGAACAGGACGCGTCACAGATGTATATAAAGGATATTGGAAGATTATATTTATCATTAATGTGTGTACATTGGGTGACCTATTACGTTGCTATTCTTCGCAGTCAGTTTACTGTTGGGTGATGCCTTTTTCCATGCCTGGGAATAGTCGAATGTAATCTTATTAGAGAAATTGACTACTACGTGAGGCAACACTAGTGACTTTGTCGGTGCACCTGGAAAGGGCACCCCCCCCGGTTGTCAACATCTTCACCAAAAAATATATTACCATGTGATGAAGCAACAACAGGACGCGTCAAAGCTGTATGTAAAGGATATTGGAAGATTATATTTATCATTAATGTGTGTAGATTAGGCGACCGATTACGTTGCTTCTCTTCCCAGTCAGTTTACTGTTGCGTGATGCCTTTTTCCATGCCTGGGAACAGTCGAATGTAATCTTATTAGAGAAATTGACTGCTACGTGAAGTAACAATAGTGACTATATCGGTGCACCTGTAAGAGGCACCCGCCAGGGCGTCAACATCTTTGCCAAATTTATTTTATCATGTGGTGAATCACGAACAGGACGCGTCACAGATGTATATAAAGGATATTGGAAGATTATATTTATCATTAATGTGTGTACATTGGGCGACTTATTACGTTGCTATTCTTCGCAGTCAGTTTACTGTTGGGTGATGCCTTTTTCCAGGCCTGGGAATAGTCGAATGTAATCTTATTAGAGAAATTGACTACTACGTGAGGCAACACTAGTGACTATGTCGGTGCACCTGGAAAGGGCACCCCCCCGGTTGTCAACATCTTCACCAAAAAATATATTACCATGTGATGAAGCAACAACAGGACGCGTCAAAGATGTATATAAAGGATATTGGAAGAATATATTTATCATTAATGTGTGTAGATTGGGCGACCTATTACGTTGCTTCTCTTCGCAGTCAGTTTACTGTTGGGTGATGCCTTTTTCCATGCCTGGGAACAATCGAATGTAATCTTATTAGAGAAATTGACTGCTACGTGAAGTAACAATAGTGACTATATTGGTGCACCTGTAAAAGGCACCCGCCAGGGAGTCAACATCTTCACCAAAAAATATATCACCATGTGATGAAGCAACAACAGGACGCGTCAAAGATGTATATAAAGGATATTGGAAGATTATATTTATCATTAATGTGTGTAGATTGGGCGACCGATTACGTTGCTTCTCTTCGCAGTCAGTTTACTGTTGCGTGATGCCTTTTTCCATGCCTGGGAACAGTCGAATGTAATCTTATTAGAGAAATTGACTGCTACGTGAAGTAACAATAGTGACTATATCGGTGCGCCTGTAAGAGGCACCCGCCAGGGCGTCAACATCTTTGCCAAATTTATTTTATCATGTGGTGAATCACGAACAGGACGCGTCACAGATGTATATAAAGGATATTGGAAGATTATATTTATCATTAATGTGTGTACATTGGGTGACCTATTACGTTGCTATTCTTCGCAGTCAGTTTACTGTTGGGTGATGCCTTTTTCCATGCCTGGGAATAGTCGAATGTAATCTTATTAGAGAAATTGACTACTACGTGAGGCAACACTACTGACTATGTCGGTGCACCTGGAAAGGGCACCCCCCCGGTTGTCAACATCTTCACCAAAAATATATTACCATGTGATGAAGCAACAACAGGACGCGTCAAAGATGTATATAAAGGATATTGGAAGATTATATTTATCATTAATGTGTGTAGATTGGGTGACCAATTACGTTGCTTCTCTTCGCAGTCAGTTTACTGTTGCGTGATGCCTTTTTCCCTGCCTGGGAACAGTCGAATGTAATCTTATTAGAGAAATTGACTGCTACGTGAAGTAACAATAGTGACTATATCGGTGCACCTGTAAGAGGCACCCGCCAGGGCGTCAACATCTTTGCCAAATTTATTTTATCATGTGGTGAATCACGAACAGGACGCGTCACAGATGTACATAAAGGATATTGGAAGAATATATTTATCATTAATGTGTGTACATTGGGCGACGTATAACGTTGCTATTCTTCGCAGTCAGTTTACTGTTGGGTGATGCCTTTTTCCATGCCTGGGAATAGTCGAATGTAATCTTATTAGAGAAATTGACTACTACGTGAGGCAACACTAGTGACTATGTCGGTGCACCTGGAAAGGGCACCCCCCCCCCCCCCCGGTTGTCAACATCTTCACCAAAAAATATATTACCATGTGATGAAGCAACAACAGGACGCGTCAAAGCTGTATGTAAAGGATATTGGAAGATTATATTTATCATTAATGTGTGTACATTGGGCGACCTATTACGTTGCTATTCTTCGCAGTCAGTTTACTGTTGGGTGATGCCTTTTTCCATGCCTGGGAATAGTCGAATGTAATCTTATTAGAGAAATTGACTACTACGTGAGGCAACACTAGTGACTATATCGGTGCACCTGGAAAGGGCACCCCCCAGGGAGTCAACATCTTCGCCAAATTTATTTTATCATGTGGTGAATCACGAACAGGACGCGTCACAGATGTATATAAAGGATATTGGAAGATTATATTTATCATTAATGTGTGTACATTGGGCGACCTATTACGTTGCTATTCTTCGCAGTCAGTTTACTGTTGGGTGATGCCTTTTTCCATGCCTGGGAATAGTCGAATGTAATCTTATTAGAGAAATTGACTACTACGTGAGGCAACACTAGTGACTATATCGGTGCACCTGGAAAGGGCACCCCCCAGGGTGTCAACATCTTCACCAAAAATATATTACCATGTGATGAAGCAACAACAGGATGCGTCACAGATGTATATAAAGGATATTGGAAGAATATATTTATCATTAATGTGTGTAGATTGGGCGACCTATTACGTTGCTTCTCTTCGCAGTCAGTTTACTGTTGGGTGATGCCTTTTTCCATGCCTGGGAACAATCGAATGTAATCTTATTAGAGAAATTGACTGCTACGTGAAGTAACAATAGTGACTATATTGGTGCACCTGTAAAAGGCACCCGCCAGGGAGTCAACATCTTCACCAAAAAATATATCACCATGTGATGAAGCAACAACAGGACGCGTCAAAGATGTATATAAAGGATATTGGAAGATTATATTTATCATTAATGTGTGTAGATTGGGCGACCGATTACGTTGCTTCTCTTCGCAGTCAGTTTACTGTTGCGTGATGCCTTTTTCCATGCCTGGGAACAGTCGAATGTAATCTTATTAGAGAAATTGACTGCTACGTGAAGTAACAATAGTGACTATATCGGTGCGCCTGTAAGAGGCACCCGCCAGGGCGTCAACATCTTTGCCAAATTTATTTTATCATGTGGTGAATCACGAACAGGACGCGTCACAGATGTATATAAAGGATATTGGAAGATTATATTTATCATTAATGTGTGTACATTGGGTGACCTATTACGTTGCTATTCTTCGCAGTCAGTTTACTGTTGGGTGATGCCTTTTTCCATGCCTGGGAATAGTCGAATGTAATCTTATTAGAGAAATTGACTACTACGTGAGGCAACACTACTGACTATGTCGGTGCACCTGGAAAGGGCACCCCCCCCGGTTGTCAACATCTTCACCAAAAAATATATTACCATGTGATGAAGCAACAACAGGACGCGTCAAAGATGTATATAAAGGATATTGGAAGATTATATTTATCATTAATGTGTGTAGATTGGGTGACCAATTACGTTGCTTCTCTTCGCAGTCAGTTTACTGTTGCGTGATGCCTTTTTCCCTGCCTGGGAACAGTCGAATGTAATCTTATTAGAGAAATTGACTGCTACGTGAAGTAACAATAGTGACTATATCGGTGCACCTGTAAGAGGCACCCGCCAGGGCGTCAACATCTTTGCCAAATTTATTTTATCATGTGGTGAATCACGAACAGGACGCGTCACAGATGTACATAAAGGATATTGGAAGAATATATTTATCATTAATGTGTGTACATTGGGCGACCTATAACGTTGCTATTCTTCGCAGTCAGTTTACTGTTGGGTGATGCCTTTTTCCATGCCTGGGAATAGTCGAATGTAAACTTATTAGAGAAATTGACTACTACGTGAGGCAACACTAGTGACTATGTCAGTGCACCTGGAAAGGGCACCCCCCCCCCCCCGGTTGTCAACATCTTCACCAAAAAATATATTACCATGTGATGAAGCAACAACAGGACGCGTCAAAGCTGTATGTAAAGGATATTGGAAGATTATATTTATCATTAATGTGTGTAGATTGGGCGACCGATTACGTTGCTTCTCTTCCCAGTCAGTTTACTGTTGCGTGATGCCTTTTTCCATGCCTGGGAACAGTCGAATGTAATCTTATTAGAGAAATTGACTGCTACGTGAAGTAACAATAGTGACTATATCGGTGCACCTGTAAGAGGCACCCGCCAGGGCGTCAACATCTTTGCCAAATTTATTTTATAATGTGGTGAATCACGAACAGGACGCGTCACAGATGTATATAAAGGATATTGGAAGATTATATTTATCATTAATGTGTGTACATTGGGCGACTTATTACGTTGCTATTCTTCGCAGTCAGTTTACTGTTGGGTGATGCCTTTTTCCATGCCTGGGAATAGTCGAATGTAATCTTATTAGAGAAATTGACTACTACGTGAGGCAACACTAGTGACTATGTCGGTGCACCTGGAAAGGGCACCCCCCCGGTTGTCAACATCTTCACCAAAAAATATATTACCATGTGATGAAGCAACAACAGGACGCGTCAAAGATGTATATAAAGGATATTGGAAGATTATATTTATCATTAATGTGTGTAGATTGGGTGACCAATTACGTTGCTTCTCTTCGCAGTCAGTTTACTGTTGCGTGATGCCTTTTTCCCTGCCTGGGAACAGTCGAATGTAATCTTATTAGAGAAATTGACTGCTACGTGAAGTAACAATAGTGACTATATCGGTGCACCTGTAAGAGGCACCCGCCAGGGCGTCAACATCTTTGCCAAATTTATTTTATCATGTGGTGAATCACGAACAGGACGCGTCACAGATGTATATAAAGGATATTGGAAGATTATATTTATCATTAATGTGTGTACATTGGGCGACCTATTACGTTGCTATTCTTCGCAGTCAGTTTACTGTTGGGTGATGCCTTTTTCCATGCCTGGGAATAGTCGAATGTAATCTTATTAGAGAAATTGACTACTACGTGAGGCAACACTAGTGACTATATCGGTGCGCCTGGAAAGGGCACCCGCCAGGGCGTCAGCATCTTCGCCAAATTTATTTTATCATGTGGTGAATCACGAACAGGACGCATCACAGATGCATAAAAGGATATTGGAAGATTATATTTATCATTAATGTGTGTACATTGGGCGACCTATTACGTTGCTATTCTTCGCAGTCAGTTTACTGTTGGGTGATGCCTTTTTCCATGCCTGGGAACAGTCGAATGTAATCTTATTAGAGAAATTGACTACTACGTGAGGCAACACTAGTGACTATATCGGTGCACCTGGAAAGGGCACCCCCCAGGGTGTCAACATCTTCACGAAAAAATATATTACCATGTGATGAAGCAACAACAGGACGCGTCACAGATGTATATAAAGGATGTTGGAAGATGATATTTATCATTAATGTGTGTAGATTGGGCGACCTATTACGTTGCTTCTCTTCGCAGTCAGTTTACTGTTGGGTGATGCCTTTTTCCATGCCTGGGAACAGTCGAATGTAATCTTATTAGAGAAATTGACTACTACGTGAGGCAACACTAGTGACTATGTCGGTGCACCTGGAAAGGGCACCCCCCCCCCCCGGTTGTCAACATCTTCACCAAAAAATATATTACCATGTGATGAAGCAACAACAGGACGCGTCAAAGATGTATATAAAGGATATTGGAAGATTATATTTATCATTAATTTGTGTAGATTGGGCGACCGATTACGTTGCTTCTCTTCGCAGTCAGTTTACTGTTGCGTGATGCCTTTTTCCATGCCTGGGAACAGTCGAATGTAGTCTTATTAGAGAAATTGACTGCTACGTGAAGTAACAATAGTGACTATATTGGTGCACCTGTAAAAGGCACCCGCCAGGGAGTCAACATCTTCGCCAAATTTATTTTATCATGTGGTGAATCACGAACAGGACGCGTCACAGATGTATATAAAGGATATTGGAAGATTATATTTATCATTAATGTGTGTACATTGGGCGACCTATTACGTTGCTATTCTTCGCAGTCAGTTTACTGTTGGGTGATGCCTTTTTCCATGCCTGGGAATAGTCGAATGTAATCTTATTAGAGAAATTGACTACTACGTGAGGCAACACTAATGACTATATCGGTGCACCTGGAAAGGGCACCCCCCAGGGTGTCAACATCTTCACGAAAAAATATACACTGTAAAAAAAATTGCTTTGGTTTTACGGCAAATCTGCTGGTAATTTGTGACCGAACACTTTCCGTAAGTAAAGAACGGTCATTTCCGTAGAACGGACAACTGTAAAAATAGAGACCGTATTACAAAATACGAGTGCTTACATATTCAGAAAACGGAAGACTCTGTATGCTGAATCCTATGGTTCGACCGTTAATGTACAGGTGCTTTCCGTATTCAGAAAACGGAAGGCGCTGTATGTTGAATCTGTAGTATACGGTCCAACCGTAGAAATACAGGTGTTTTCGTATCCAGGAAACGAAAGGCTCCGTATGCTGAATTTGTACTATACGGTCCAACCGTTAAAATACAGGTGTTTCCGTATCCAGAGAACGAAAGACTCTGTATGCTGAATCTGTACTATACGACCCAACCGTTAACATACAGGTGTTTCCGTACTAAGAAATAAAAAGGCTCCGTATGCTAAATCTGTACTATACGGTCCAATCGTTAAAATACAGGTGTTTCCTGTATTACGTTTTAGAGCATATTGATTGTTTAGAGAATGTACCATCGGGGACAGAAGTGCCCAAAATGTGCGAATGTCGACCGAATTTTATTGGTGCAATTTCTGCTGGGCTCAGCCACGCTAACATTTGCATTCGGAAAGTGGTCTGCAACGCAGATGATAGCGGCTGATAGTGTAGAGATGCAATTTGGTCGACACTCGCACGTCCTGGGCACTTTTGTCCCCGATAGTACATATCCTTTAATGCAAATGTCATGAATGCAGCTCATCGCAGAAGCAGCAGGTCGCTATGGAGAAAACTGTCTGGCCAACACATTGAAATAGCTCAAAAGATCAAACACTTTGCCCTTTGTGATATGAATGAATTGCACGACATATATACAAATAAGTGCAAAATTTTATTCGTAAGGTACTTTAGATCACAGAAGCAATTTTATTTTCTTCGACCACTCGTCTTGCACTGTTTCCTGGTGAAAGCTGTTCCCACATGCCTTGCAAGGATAAACTTGCTGCTGTTAGGAGAAACAAATAATATTGGTGAATTTCCATCCTAAACGAAGTGGCAACAAAAGACAATCACAGAACACAACAAAGCGGTAACTGAAGTATTAAAAAACCATGAAAGTGGTTCAACATTGTCAGAACAAGGGATGTTGCTGCAGCCAACATTTCGATAGATACGTGTCATCAGGGCAGCAACTGTTTTCCTTGGCAGCGGTTTTGGATGTGCATAGCTCACTCGCCCCTACCCTCATCTGGTGCATATAGTAGGTCAAGAGAAACAAAGTGTTAAAATAAAGGTAGGAAGGGTGTGTTTCGCAGTGATTGTGATGGAGTGTGTAGGGGCACTGCTGTAAGTTGTTACAATGAGCAGGGATGACCTAAACAGAAAACGATCTGTAGACCTAGTAGACCTATTCTTCCCAGAAATCAACATAGGAATTAAAATAAACTGTTTGGACATTTGGCAAAAAAAAAGCAATGAAGAATTAGGCAACATAAACTTTGTAACAGGATGTGTCTGGTTAAGATCAGTGGAAATGGCAAATGAAGGTACATTATCAATAAACATTTCATCAAGATCCGATAAAGAAAAAAAGATATTGGTCAAATATTAAATAAGGGCACCAAATTAAACTGGGTATGACCATAAATAGTAAAGAACAGCCTGTGAAAAAAATGGGACGGGAAATGATAACAAGGTGCAAGATAGAAAAAAGTTTAGCACTGTTTACTGTATATTCATGCCACTACTGACGACTTGAAGTTTCAGTCTTCCTGCTGAAGCTGTATTACTTGGATAAGGAAATGGGTCACTTTGCAGACGTCTACGTTCAGATTCAGTTCAAATCTTCAATGTAATTTTATGGAAGAAAATGGTATGGACAGTCCTACTGGATGGGCATTCATTGAGCAGTAGCATCCACAGGTATTAGCTTAAAATTTATTGGTCTCACTGGACTTTGCTCTTGGGAAATCATTAGCTGTTTTTTTTATCACAGATGCCTTCAAGTTATATCGGTTGGCAGGAGTGCTAGCAAACAACATTATACTTGTTGCCACAGTCAAAAGTGATATTTGGTAACAATGAGTAAAAGAAGCAAACAGCATTCTACAATACTGATTCAAGTCAACCGAAAAAGCTGCTAAAATGAATGTACCCTGGCCCCCAATACACAATAATTACACATCACATTGATGCTCATCGTGTCGATCATGCTATTAGAACACTAGGCATCAAGTGAGGAGAATAAGGAGATCAAAAAAATTTAATTATGGGGTTTTACAAGCCAAAACCACGATCTGATTATGAGGCACGCCATAGTGGGGTATTCCAGAAATTTGGACCACCTGGGATTCTTTAACGTGCACCTAAATCTGATGTTCAATTCAATGGCAGATCGCGAGCGCTCGGCCAGATCACGAACGGAGCGCGTCGCTCCGACTCGGATCGCTCCCACCAGCTCGCACCAAATCTGCGAATGGAATGCATGCGCTCCCGCGGGGGCACTTAGTACACGGAAATGAATTGAGAGGGCGCTGAACTAGAGGTAAAATAGAGAGAACAACAACTTGGTGGTGCAGCCCACCACACCGCTTCAAATGAGATGCTTATAGCATCCATCCATTCATGTGCATCGTCCCAGCATTCTCTGGGTTTGTTTTCCTTCTGGTATTTCACGCGAGCATCACACGTGTTGGCGCGCTTGGGCTGTACGGTACCTCGTCGTCCGAGTATCGCCGAACGACATCCTCGACGAACCCAATCACTTTAGGCCTCTTTGCAGGCAGGCGAAACATCACATCAAACGCCCGTTGACACACAGCAGCGTCACATTCACTGTCGGTGTCGGTAGAATCATCACTGGACTTGGAACTTGTGTCCGAGTCGGAGCTGTCACTATCTAGTAGCATGAACAAAAGCGCACGGCGCGTCGCAGCATCCATGCGGTCCATGTTATCCATGTCTACTGCCCGCGACCGGAAACAGGCGACCATGACAGGAAGCAGAGGCGGGTGAAGGAAATACGTCACGCGGACTTCCGGTGAAATCTGCCGATTTCGGTGGAGCAGATATTTTTGCTCCACAGAGCGATCCGGAATCGGCGGCTGGTCCCAATCTGCCATTGGAACACACAACTCACGCTCCCATTCTGCCATTGGAATAGACTTGCTCCACACAGAGCAGAAATACTTGATCTGGATCTACCATTGGAATTCAACATAAGTACACTGGTGTTTTCGCATTTCGCCCCCATCAAAAATAAGGGGATGAGAGGGCACATCCTTTTTTTTCGAACATTAAATGTGCTTCGCATTAATGTTGCCTTCCAACTCAGAAAGGAGCAGTTTGCGAGATGGTGACCGACACATAAGAAAACTCATGACATTCTGTGCAGCAGAACATCACGCGCAAATACACTTTTTCCTGCAAAATGACATCCTGTAGTCAAACCTTCTGCACATGTGCCAACCTTAGAATTTGAAAAACACCACAGTGGAAGACACAAAGTGTTAACCTTGATGAAGAATACTAAAATTATTTGATTATTCATTCAAGATTCGCACTTTGCTCTCTACAGGTGCTGTAAACAGGCACCCTGCTTTTGCAGTTGTACCAACAATGATCTGTAGAGCAGATGAGGAGAAATGGCTATGAAGTTTACGCAGGAGTATACGCCGCAAATGACAATCCACTTCACATTTTAATCTGGTGGAGGATGCGTACTCCAAAATAGAAGAAACTAGTGTACCCTAAAGATTGTTGTGGCCGATGCCTGTGCACTAGCAGGTACACATAACATGCAATTATATTTCCACAAGCTATAGTTACTACAAGCTACTGCCAGTGTACTGGTCCACAGCTGTAATACATTCAGGGCAATTTAAAACTCTCTAATGAATTTATCTCATATGACAGATTGGAATGCAATATCTTGCAAATAAGTGATGCTCTATGTGCCATCCCATACAATGAAACACCTATGAAAAACCTGAATAGCCACCGGGCCGTAACGAGAGGTGAAGTGTATTCTGTGTAAACTAATACAGCTGCATAGTGTAAAGCGCTGGAGAGTGCATTTAGTAACAGCTGTGAAGCGTTTTTCTTTTTTTAAACTGCACACAGTAAAAACCTCCTTGCAGTTTTGAAAAACTCTTTTTATTAAAAAAAATTTTTGCATGGAAACAAACAAGGACGAAGAACCATTTGCTTAAGAACCCACAGATCTGCTCAATCCAAACAAGACACATCAATAGCGCATATAACAACACGTGTGATAAAAATGCCACGGATCAGTGCGACCCCGTCAACATAAAAACAGCAATGCACATAAAACGAGCACTTAAGATGAAACTATGTTAAAGATAAGATCACAGGAGCGAATTCTCTTCATCTAGCAATGAAACAGAAGGATGACTGATGCATTTTTACTTTAGTTTTGCAATCCAGTGCACTTCCACAATTTCTCTTTCGGTTTGATTTAGTTGCCTAAACAATGTGTCGGTGCTTCTAAGACAAGGTGAGCACGCATGTTCTTGACAATGCATGGCCAAACGCTTACTAGGGCCACCTTTCAGACTGGACAAGTGTTCCCTTAGTCTTGTGTTAATGCATCTTGCAGTCTGCCCTACGTACACATGACCACATGTCATAGGTACCTGATACTCAACATTCTTCGCACAATCAAGAAATTGGTTCTTATGCGGATGTTTAATACTACATTCTTTCTTTGCATCACCTTTACTTTCGAACTTACTTTTTACTCTAGAACACACATTACCTCTTTTGTTTTTAACCGAAAACACCACTTTTACTTCGTAACTCCCAGCCACCTTTTTAAGTCTGTGTGAAAGGCCATGCACATATGGAATCACTGAAACCTTGGAAGCTAATTCTTTCTGCCTTTGATTTTTTGTGCATAGTTCTTTATCCTGTTTGAGTTTTTTCATTAGTCTAGCGCATGACGCCAGCATCACAGCGAGCAGGTACCCGGCCTCTCTCAACTGATCAACTTGCTCAAGAAAGGCAATGTTTACAGTGCGGTAACACTTCAACAATGCTGACTGGCAACATGAAATGACTGTGCCATTCTTTACAAGCCTGGAATTGCTTGAGGCATAGTTCATGTAGCTTGTTATCAAAAACTGTAGCTTCTTATCTACCAGTACTTGCAAAGCAAAATTTAAGCCCTTGCCTAGAGAGTCAAAGGCTTCTACGACTATTGAAGGCTTGACTTTTACTTCGGAAGTACCGCTAGATAACAAGCTACAGTTCCTTTATGTTAGAAATTTAAGTTAGAAATTCTACCAGAACATGTGTGTTGGTCATTCACGCCCCGAGCTGGAAAACCGCTAATGAACTATGCCTCAAACCATTCCAGGCTTGTGAAGAATGGCAGTCATTTCATGTTGCCGGTCAGCATTGTTGAAGTCGTGTTACCGCACAGTAAACATTGCCTTTCTTGAGCAAGTTGATCGGTTGAGAGAGGCCGGGTACCTGCTCGCTGTGATGCTGGCGTCATGTGCTAGACTAATGAAAAATTTAAACAGGATGAAGAACTATGCACAAAAAATCAAAGGCAGAAAGAATTAGCTTCCAAGGTATCAGTGATTCCGTATGTGCATGGCCTTTCACACAGACTTAAAAAGGTGGCTGGGAGTTACGAAGTAAAGGTAGTGCTTTTAGCTAAAAAGAAGAGGTAGTGTGTGTTTTAGGATAAAAAGTAAGTTCGAAAGTAAGGGTGATGCAAAGAAATAATGTAGTATTAAAAATCCGCGTGAGAACGAATTTCTTCATTGCGCGAAGAAAGTTGTGTATCAGGTTCCTATGACATGTGGTCATGTGTACGTAGTGCAGACTGCAAGAACATGAGACTAAGGGAACACTTGTCCAGTCTGAAAGGTGGCCCTAGTAAGCATTTGGCTATGCTTTGTCAAGAACATGCGTGCTCACCTTGACTTAGAAGCACCGGCATATTGTTTAGGCATCGAAATCAAATCGCGAGAGAAATTGTGGAAGCGCACTGGATTGCAAAACTAAAGGAAAAATGCATCAGTCATCCTCCTGTTTCACTGCTAGATTCGCTCCTGTCTTTTCATCTTAAGTGCTTGTTTTATGCGCATTGCTGTTTCTATGTTGACCGGGTCGCGCTTATCCGCGGCATTTTCATCACAAGTGTTGTTATATACGCTATCGATGTGTTCTGTTGACTGGATAGCACAGACCTGTGGGTTCTTAAGTAAATGGTTCTTCAAAGATAAAACCAGTTGTTACAACGCGATCGTGCTTGTGTTGCTTCTTTTCTTCGTCCTTGTTTGTTTATGCACAAAACATTTTTTTCTAAATGAATCTGTTCCACTTAGGCCGACTCGCAGTTTTGCTTCCTTTTTTTTTAAAGGTAATGACACGTATGGCTATCACATACATGCACAGTATGACCTTCATTCCCAAACAAAGTGAACAGCACTACTCTATGCGTCAGGTGCCTTGCTTTACACATTCTCCCAAACATTATTAGCGCGGGTTGCCGAGGTTGGCAGGGAAACTGATGTATGGAGCAATATAAAGTATTAAGTAATCAGCTCCTAATATTTTCTCTGCTGGTTAAGCATCGTTGGGTCTTATAGTAAGAAAATACGGAATACAACATGCATAATTCACGACGCAACCCCTTTGGAAGTATTCAGTAGTCTGAATTATTATGGATTGCATATTTAGATTAGAAGAAGGATTTCATTCCACTGCAAGAATGGCATCATCCCAATAATTCTTGCGTTTGGTGCTATATTTACTTTTATTTCAGTTGGAATGAAGATGCATTGACAGCGATATCGCTTGACATGTCTTCGATTGACTGTTTCTTCAACTTAAGCAAACTCATATTCTGAAATGACCTTGTAGATGATACCAAGAACTTGCTCAGCAGGAGTATGTGTAACATTCACGAGATCTGAGGCTCTTGAACGCATATCTAAGAAAGCCTGGGGTGCATGCTGCTCTCTCATTTAATCAGCAAGTTTCTGGAAATCATCTATAAGTTTTCTTGTGATGAATGTAAATTTGCTTGCACGGGAGAAACATGGAACTTGAACAGGTGAATTATGCAGCATAGGAATGATCTCAGCAAGAAGCAGGCATCAAGAAGCATTGAAGAATTATTGGGATGATCTAAATTCTAGTAGTGGAATGAAATCTGTTTTCTAATCTATATCTAAACTCTTGATTATTCAGCCTACTACCTCTACCTTTGCCAGAAACATTCATAGTCGTTATCCTACCTATGCCAAATTATTCAGACCAATATTCAAGCCTTCATAAGCTGTTTTTTTTTTCACTGCTAATTCTCTGAGGGAGAAGAGGTGTCCTATATCTCTCTACCTATTCTCGTTCACTGTTCACTCTCAAACTGCATTAAGCTTGAGCAGGTTCTATGCTTAAAGCTGTGATTCCCTTTCCCTCTGCCACTCTTGACCCACCTGGTTAGCTAAGTAGGTAGAAAACTGCAGAAGAAAGGTGGTGGCGCTGAGTTGGACTTGTGCCCCAAGGTAACCTTTGCACGGTGGCTCGAGGAGCAACTGCTTGTGGCATGGAGTGGCTCAAGCTGTGATGAGTTCACTTTGTAAAACCCTGCTGGTTACTGCTGGCCCGTCTTTGCCGGAACAGGAATGAACGTTGGCAGTCTGCAGTCTCATTTTCCTCCTTGAGTGCCATGTCCATGTAAAGAAACCTTGTCTCGACAGGCTGCATAAAAAAAGGATAATTTTTTGAGCTAAGTCTTTTTTCCTAAACGAAACCATTTAAGTTGTGTTTGTAACTTTGCGACACTTTCCGGGTGATGCCAGCTGTACTTCATTGCACAATACCACAATCATGACTGAGCTGAGGAAATTCTGAATACAGCTTGCAACACGTGACAAGACCATGCATACAAATGCAACCAAAATAGTAAATATTTGTTGTAGCTTCTGTATATGGCACTATTTGAATGATACATTTGTAGCACTCTTTTCAGCTCAGTAAACTTATTTCTAGTTATTTTACTTTTCATGAGGAAATTGCCATGAGCTTCTCTTGAAAAGTAAGTAAGCATTCTTGCTTCAGTTTATTCTTCAAATTCTTGCATCACAAGTGGATATCAGGAACCCATTTACACCACAGGCAGACCTCCATATGTTTAAAAACATTATAAATCAAAGTACAATATCACAATTTTCATAATCGTGTCATGCTAGTATAATTGGTGGCTATGGCTGCTTCAAGCAATTATTTTTCATTAAGGTGGAAACAGTTATCAAATCAAATTGTTTGCAGCAAGGGTGTACAATCCACAAAATCAATCAAAAAGGTCACGTGTTCACTATTCAAACGTTTAGGATAGGTTACATACAACAGCTAATAAAGAATGCAAGCATGAAAATCTCAACTGAAGAAGAAACCAGTTTTTGAATATGGAGAAAAATGCCACCAGCTCATGTGGCGTACACCCTTACTATGTACTCCAGGCGAAGAATGTTGTTATTGCAATGCTTGAACACTATATCAATGTAACAATCAACAACCCACCCCCCCTCCCTTAAGCAGAACCTTAACACCACTAAACAAATCGTGCTTCCAAGATTCCTGATCCGAAATTCTCAACAAATTGTTCTGGTGTTGTATGTGATAAGCTTGTTGTGCGTTCTGAAATGCAAGCTCACGTCTACAATTTCTCTAAAGGCAATATCAGCTTTCTCAAGATAGGTATGACGTGCAGATAAAGTGGATAATGCATGACATCATGAACACTCTGATGTGTTTACCAGTGGGCTCACTCTTGCAGCCATGAAATTATGAGATGCAGACACATTTTACGTTGAAACCAGTTTTGTGGAGTACTGCATGCTTCCCAGGCTTCTCCAGTTGTGAGAGCCGTCTCCCCTACACAAATGAGTGATGAGGAATAAAAAAAGAATTTCAACATGCAACAATATGTTGGTCATTTGCTAGTATCCAGCAGGCTTTTTGACTCCTAGCTTGCCTCATACAATCTACCATGCACAGTATTTGCTTTGCCCAAGCATCAGCCACTTTACGATGCAATGTGTACAGAGCCCTTGCCCTTAGTTTTTCTGCTTTGGAAACTAGTTACCGTGTGTTCAGCTGGCGTCGAGAAAGGGGACATAAAATACTATGTGCACCACTGATCTCTACTATGTTTTGCTGGATGCTGCTTCGCTGCCCACAGAGCCAGGCGTAGATGAAGCCAGCGCAAATGCAGTGTCGTGCAGGGGCTTGTCCCTAAAAGTAGGGCATACGCTGCACTTACTAGTGTGTGCCGTCGCATAATATTGCTGCCATAAAAATTTTTCTTGGTGGTTTTCCACATCTAGGCGATGTCTCCACATGTCTGGTGAGAGCTTTTACCGACGTTCTGAACCCGTACAGTGATAAGTTTTTCTTACAGAAAGCATTTTCTGATTCACAAGTGTTTCAGCACGCGCCACTCATGTTAGCGATGCTGTCAGTGCTGTGATGGAAAATTCTAGACGTCTTCTCGAAATACTTCTCTGGACTGCTTCGGTAGCTTATGGCACAAAGGGCAAGCATTATAGCAGAAGAAATGCCGCACTCCTGTGCAGGTGAAATGCCACAGCTAAGCCGTGAAGTAACAACTTCTCGGACAAGGTTGGCTTCCGTCGAAGGCGCTCAATGCGCTATCCAGTCCTAGTAGAGCTCAGTGGTGTGCAACCTTTTATAGCTAGCTTTGCTTTCTAGTCAGAACATTGGAAACAGCTCCCACCTTACTTTTCTCAACCTGTGACATGCGAACCGAAAGTCGCATCACTGTATTGATTCTATGGCTTTAGTTTTCTAAGCGAACTGCCTGCACATTCTAGCATGTTGTTAAAAAATATAGTTGGCACATTATTACTGTTACAAGACAGGTTAGTTGGCTGATAGAAATGTGAAACATGTTACAAGCTCTCTGATAGGATGCAAGAAGCAGAATTGAAATTTACTTGGCACAGGGGCTACAGCAGGCAAGTATGGTTACTGTATGCTCTAGTGTTGTTTCAAGTAAAAGTTTTTATGCTGTATTTCTACTTATTCTGAACCGATCAAACTGCACAATCAATGTTCCGAAGTTTATACATTCTTGGCGTTTGATTGCCCACATGATTTATTTCCTATGAACACATGCAGTAATCCCTCTATAATAAGCAAAATGAGTTAGAAAAAAAATGCCGTGATAGTAGTCCACATTTGCCGAGGGCAGAAGTAATTAATGGCTCATAGCACTTAATTGAAGCTACATAAATATTCAGCTTTCTCACAGCTTGTTCAGCAAGTGATAAAGAGGTATGCTGTGCACCTTTGCATGACCAATGCAATCTGGTGAGAGACTGTGCACTGAGTCTGCTTAGTTGTGTTCGGCAGTTTGACTTTGGTATTTTGCTATACATAATTCCTTGGTACTCGTAGCTTACTTTGCGATAAAATGGAACTTGGAGCAGTGGTCATCTATACATAAATATTTGCACATAAATAATGCAACCACAATTACAGCATGATAGGGGGGCAATATGAGACTCTCAGAAACGAAAAAATGATATTAAGATTATAATGTGACGTGATTGCCACAAGAAAACAAAGCAATGCATAGAAGCAGATGGCGCTTCCATGCCACCAAGATTATTTACTAAATAGGCAGCGCTTCAGAAGTGCCCGCGACACAATTGAACAAGGCAAAGCTGCGTTTGCTTGTGTGTGTTTGAACAAGGCTCCACACGCGGTAGTGATCACAGCATTGTTGCCAAGTGGTTTAGATAGCCGCAGTTTAAAGTTCCAGAAAATGTACAGAAGAACAATCTGCTTTATAGTCTTACAGAATATAACGTGAAGTACATTAGAAGGCCAGAAACATTCCTAGAAAAGTTGCCTTATATTTGCATAAATCGGCAAGCAGCATGGCTTGTTTTACATAGAATAAATTTTCATGATACCGCAGTGTGCAGGGTTTTATAGACAAAGTGAAAAACATTCAGCCCATATACCACACTATGACGGTATGCAATAATTGTAATCTCTAAAAGGTGTAGTTGATTTTACAAAAGTTGGCATTCTTCAATCTGAGCCCTGTAAAATTTAGCCCGCCGGGGCACCACTTGGCTAAGCAATAGCGATGTAATGTGTATGCATACAAGCATTAACCTATGCATTTGTACCACATCGCCCATAAGAAATCAATTTTCCCGTCCAAGTCTGCCTCATGCAAGACTGGAATTAAAGCATAAGTTTATACAGTCATCCAAACAAGAACACCTCATTTTCACATATGAAATTCATATAAATAGATCTCTCTTGATGCCAGCCTCCTGGAACGCTGAACCTTGCTGCATGCTTTAGAGAAATTATAGTAGTAGCACTTTACTCAAAAGTTATTTAGGGCTGCAGGGCTGCAGTGTTGCAGAACACACCTACAAATGCCGCATTTCATGTGTAACAACTTGGTTGATTTGCTTCAACAACCTACCAAGAGCAAATGAACATTATTTCTTCCCGTTTAGCATTTTTGCCTGCTAGACCACAATCGAATGTCATCAATATATTAACTTGGAGAAACAAATCTGGCTTATACCAACTATTACACACAGAGGTTTGTAAGTATGCAAATGCTATGTATCTGGACACAACCATTGTAACGTTTGCCATCACCTGGAGATACTTTTTTTGCATTCTGCCTAATTGCATAATTAAGTGTAAATTATTTAATCAACTTCTCAAATATTATAATTACATGAAATACGTGCTACATGAAAGTTTATCCGAGCGTGAAAGAAAGCCACGAATACACGCAAAGAGCCTCGAGCGGCCATTCGTGCAGCAATTTTATGTGTATTCACGAGCTTCTTTCCCGCTCGGAAGAACTTTTATGTAGCACTTCTTGCACAAGATGCTGTATCGGGAGTTGTTCATGGTGTTCTACAATTTCCTCAGTTACACTTTTCATCTGATTAGAGTAATTGAGAGGTTGATTAATAAAGACTAATGATCTAATAAGCCGGAATGCAAAGAATATTCTCAGTATCTCCAAGCAATGGCAAACGTAAAATAACTTGGTTTTGTCCAGCTACGTGGCATCTTTATTTAAAAAATATTTATGCATCATAGTTGGGACACTCCGTATATTAACACCTTCACATATTGCCACAGCTGCGTGTTGTAACATTCAAAGGGTGCTTGTCCACCAGCACTCCAATGTCACTAACAGTGATCACCTACACAGCTAAGTGGATTGCCATGATGCAGGTTGGTAGTAAAATGCTGAGAGAAACAAATCCACTTACTTTGAAGGCAACAATATTGCGGTAACTTGAGAGACATGGTCTCATGGTAGGCAGCAGATCTCTTCTCAGCTCCAGCAGGACACCAGCAACTAGTCTTTCAGTAAAAGAAAATATTGAATCAGTAATGTTATGTTACCTTGTTCTTGCTAAGGATCAGCACAATCATCTGATTTTCATGCATATCTACTTTCTGCTGAAGCAGTTGAACTGAAGGATTTATAAAATATAGTCTATATTGATTGCATTTGCTTCTCTGGCATGCACAATTTTTTTGCAACTGTTACATTTACAGCTAGCTACACGACACGAACGCTTGGATTGCCCAGACATCATTAGAAGCAAAACGTCTTGCTGCACCACAAGCAGTTGCACCAAGGAAAGACACAGCAGAGCTAACTTTTTTTTTGGTAACTACAATGAAAATGCATGCAAACAAGGAGGCAACTATCGCACGTATAGTGACAGTACAAGCGTCAATAGGAATTATGTGCGCAAGTGAATGCACTCTTATTCTAAGTTTTTAACGTGCATGAGCAGCAGGTTATACGCGCCACACAAAAAATTTCGATCGCGCTACCATGGAGATCGATGTGAAATTATGTGATCCTTTTTCCTATTCACGCGCCATTTTCGCCCTATAACGCTGTTTACTGGCCTTTTGAAAAACAAATAGTTCTGTTCGCCACGCCAGCTTACCACACATCATCTAAACAGCTACACTATGCAAACCGAACAAATAGAATTACAACGGGCTTACCTCATACGTACGCGTACGCGCAGCGTGCGTACACTGTTGAACATCCGTTGAGGGCAGGCTATCCCGTATCCAAGCGCATACGTGCACCCGTTCACAGGACTTCTTCGATGCCGCAGCGTGCAGAGTTTTGTAGACGAAGGGACACATTCCGTTCAAACATCCCCGCGCTAGGACGGCACTTGACGAGCACAGAAGCGTACACCACACCGCGACAAATTTGGAACTTTGCCAGTCCTAACACGCCGAGAGTCGTACAGCCGAGAGTCAAGCAGCCTAACCATCCATCGCGTCTGTTCTTCGCTCACGATGCGTCAATCTCTGTTCCCTAAGGCCTTGCTCCACTCTTGAGTACAAATCAAGAGATATTTACGGTAAACTAACAAACTGTCCAACATAAAACGATAAAAGCCGGCTGGCTACACAATGCAGCTGCGTTAACCGCTCGTCCTGTTACATCCTCCGAGATCGGAAGCGACGCGCCTGGTTCCACCTGGTGCTGGGAGCGCGGAGAACAAAACAAAATCGGTTTCGTTTTCCCATTTATGCAGTAGTTGTTGGAAGAGTGAAATGAATGCTTGACAAATAATTGAGCTCTGGAAGAGGAGATACCACAGGGTAGTACATTGTATACATAGAGATAGAGAAAGCAAGGACAGAAAAGGCAGAGAAGTCAACTAGACGAGAGTCCGGTGAGCGTCGCAATGGCGTGCTAGAGTGTAATTCGATGCGTCAATAAGCTCTAGTATAGTGTTAATTTGGACTGGCTGGTGCATGTAATGAACGGTCAAATAATAAGTTGTGCCATTACTTTTACCCATGGATAAAGCTCATGTAATAAATGGTGTTGCATGTTGGGTTAAAAAAGAAATACAGGTTGAATCGTTATGCCAACTCGGGACAGGCCGTTTTTTTTTTCTTTTTCTTTCTTTCTTTCCTTTTGACAGTTCACACAGTGCTATATCTCTCATCTTCGATCACCTTCCCGTAGTTTGCACACGTCTTGGTGCCTGTTCGATGCCGCAGCGTGCAAAGTTTTGTAGCCGAGTGAAACACATTCCGCGCAAGTATACCCGCGCTATGATGGCACATGACGAGCACACAAACATACACCACACAGCGACAAATTCGGAACTTTGCTCATTCAAACATGCCGAGAGTCAAGCATGATGATGATGATGATATATGTTGTTTTCTGGCGCAAGGGCCAGCTATGGCCAAAGAGCGCCAAGACGTGGTGTAGTGAGTGAGCAATGGTATGATCAATGACAGTGGGTAGGTGTAGGGTGGCTGTAAAGGGGCCTAAAATCCTGCGCACTAAAGGTGCGTAAAAGACAAAATTAATAAGATCATGACAATGATGTGATAGGGGCGCAATGAATATAATATGGTATAAAAAAGCTGTGAGCGATACTAGGCACTACTGCCTCACAGAGACCCTTAGAAGCAAGAGCCTGGAGGAGAGTGCATTTCAAAATGCTGTCGCAGCAGCGTCATCTGAAAGAGGACCCTGCTACTAATCTCTCGGGCGAAGAACTTGCAAAATGTCGATGTCAGTTAAAAAGGCTATAACTGATTCGTGCTGAAATACCGGGTCATTCTGTAAAAACATCGCTGGGTGTAGGGGTATATTCTCTCTATAGGCTTGGATAAAGTGTTTCTTTCTTTCAGGTTCTATTAGTGGACACTGTACTAGGATGTGAAGTACAGTAAGTACCTCCCCACATCTAGTACAGGTCGGGGGTTCGCCTCCAGACAACAAGTAATTGTGCGTGCCGTAAGTGTGTCCTATTCTGAGCCTACAGAATAGGACATCATTTCTTCTAGATTTCGTGGTGGATGGCCAGTTCCCTAAGCGAGGCTTAATTAAATGAAGTTTGTTTAGACTCTGGGTGTCCCACAAACGTTGCCAGTGGGCTCGAAGTCTCTTGCGTAGATATGGCTTGATATCGGGAACAGGGACGGGCATGGATGTGTTTCCAGCTTTTGCGTCGATGGATGTGGCAATCTGGTCTGCCAGTACATTTCCCTCGATGTCTCGGTGTCCTGGCACCCAGCACACCACAACATGCTGCCCAGATGCATAAATATTACATATTGATGAATAAAGCGATACTATTACAGGATTTTTGTGCCTTTTCAGAGATTTTAAAGCTTTTACTACGCTCAGCGAGTCTGTGTAGATAATTGCTTTTGGTATTTTCGATTCTTTGATATGTTTAAGAGCCGACAGTATTGCATAAGCCTCTGCTGTGAAAATGCTCGTTTGGGGGTGCAGGGTGTCGGCATCTGAAAATGATGGGCCAACCGCTGCATAAGAGACGCCGGCATGAGACTTTGATGCATCGGTGTAAAATTCCGGACAGGAGTATTTATGCTGCAGTTCGAGGAAATGCATTCGAATGTGTGCAACCGGGGCGTGTTTCGTAACATGTAAAAAGGACAAATCACAGTCGACAATCTGCCACTGCCACGGTGAGACCTGTATAGTGGGTGTCATTAGACGATGTTCAAAAAGTGGGACATCCATTTCCTCAGCCAGACTTCTCACACGCAACGAGAAGGGCTTTCTTACTGCAGGTCGGTTATGAAAGAGGTGGGAGCTGGACAAATCATTTACGGTGGAATATGAGGGATGTTCACTGTTTGCATTCACTCTAAGAAAATACATGAAAGCTGTGTAGGTCCTCTGCAAGTGGAGGGACCACTCATTGGATTCCACGTAAAGGCTTTCCACAGGGCTTGTCCTAAAGGCACCTGTTGACAATCGAATACCTAGATGGTGGATGGGGTCCAGCATCTTCAACGCGGTTGGGGTGGCTGACTGATAAATTATGGCCCCGTAGTCTAGGCGTGTTCGTATGAGGCTTTTATACAAATTTAACAGACACTTTCTGTCACTACCCCATGTAGTGCGTGACAACACTTTTAAAATATTCATTGTTTTCATGCACTTGTTTTTTAGATGTTTTAGGTGTGGTATGAATGTTAGCTTTGTGTCAAGAATAATGCCTAAGAATTTATGTTCCGTTTTTACAGGTAGACGCTGTCCTTGCAGGTCAATGTCGGGGTCGGGATACAGTCCTCTCTTTCTAGAAAAAAGGACGCAGGTGCTCTTTTGTGGATTTAGGCAGAACCCATTCTCGTCTGCCCATTTAGCCACCTTGTTCAGACCAAGTTGAACCTGCCGCTCACAGATTGCAAGGTTGCATGATTTAAATCCAATCTGTATATCATCGACGTACGTTGAATAAAACATATTGCGTGGGATGCATAGACGCAAGGAATTCATTTTTATAATGAAGAGAGTGCAGCTGAGCACCCCACCCTGTGGCACTCCAGTTTCCTGCACAAAAGGTCGTGATAATGCATTGCCAACTCGAACACGGAATGTGCGATTCACCAGATAACTTTCAATGACATTTAACATATTACCACGTACACCAAAGTGGGAGAGATCTCTCAGTATTCCAAACCGCCATGTGGTGTCGTAGGCCTTTTCCATGTCTAGGAATACAGATAAAAAGAATTGTTTGTGAACAAAAGCTTCACGTATCTGTGCCTCAATACGTATCAAATGGTCAATGGTGGATCGACCCTCGCGAAAACCGCACTGGTATGGGTCAAGCAGCCTGTTTGATTCTAGGAAATGTATCAGACGACGGTTTATCATTTTCTCGAAAGCTTTGCAGAGGCAGCTTGTTAGAGCTATGGGCCGGTAACTCGATACGGACGATGGATCCTTGCCCTGCTTCAGGATAGGGATCACTATGGCCTCTTTCCAGGCAGAGGGGATCTCGCCGGAGGTCCAGATAGAGTTATAGAGACAGAGAAGGGTTTTCTTCGTTTCAGAGGGCAGGTTCTTCAACATGTCATACAGTATGCGGTCAGAGCCTGGGGCAGATTGGTTGCAACAGGTGAGTGATGCATGCAGCTCTGCTAGGGAGAAAGGTAGGTTATATGGCTCGTTTCCGGTGCTCTTTCGGTCCAGTTTTTGTTTTTCTATTGCTGATTTGTATCTTTTAAACGCTGGAGAATAGTGTGATGAACTGGACACATGTTCAAAATGTGCACCCAGATGGTTCGCTTGGTCCTCTAGGCTGTCTCCCTGTCTGGATACCAGGGGAGGCGGATGTGTTTGTCGTCCTCTTACTCTATTCACCCTGTTCCAAACCTTGGCCTCATCCGTGTACGAGTTGATACTTGATAAAAATGTTTGCCAGCTGTCTCTCCTGGCTTGTCTGCGTGTTCTCCTACCTTGGGACTTTATTTTCTTGAAACTGACAAGATTTTCAGCAGTAGGATAATCGCGAAGCTGCCTCCATGCTTTGTTCTGCTGCCTACGTGCGTTCCGGCATTGTTCATTCCACCACGGAACACGGCGTTTGCTAGAAAGTCCACTTGTTTGGGGAATACACTTAGAAGCTGCATCAATTATGAAATTAGTAAAATACTCGGTGGCACCGTCAATTCCGAGCGATGAAATGTCAGCCCACGAGAGCTTACTGGTAAGTGTTTGGAATTTTTCCCAGTCCGCTGCATTGACCTTCCACCGGGGAGCATGTGGTGGAGATTCGTATTGTCTTGGTGCTCTCAGCAGTATTGGGAAATGGTCGCTCCCGTAAGGGTTTTTATAACTTCCCATTCAAGTTCAGGTAATATGGATGGAGAAGCTATGCTGAGGTCTATAGAGGAAAAGGTTTTGTTTGCAAGACAATAATATGTCGGTTCTTTTTTATTAAGCAGACAAGCACCGGATGAGAAAAGAAAATCTTGAATTAGTCGGCCTCGCGCATCGATGCGAGCGTCGCCCCACAGACTGTTGTGTGCATTTAGATCGCCAAGAACAAGATAGGGCTCTGGCAATTCGTCTATCAAGGACTGAAATTCGTGTTGTGTAAGCGGTAATGTGGGGGTATGTATAGCGAGCAAATGGTGATGAGTTTGTTAAGGAGAATCAGTCGAACTGCCACCGCTTCAAGGGGCGTTTGCAGCTGCAAACGTTGACATGCTATGCTTTTGTGAGTCACAATGGCAACACCGCCTGATGATGCGAGACATCATCGCGATCTTTACGAAACGTAACATACTGTCGAAGAAAGTTTGTATTTGTCGATTTTAAATGAGTTTCCTGTACACACAGCACTTTTGGATTGTGTTTGTGGAGAAGTTCTTGCACATCATCGAGGTTCCTAAGAAGGCCTCTGATGTTCCATTGTATAATTTGTGTGGCCATACTGAATGTAAATGGGTGCTGTGTGTACTAAAACAAAAGGAAGTGTTGCATTAGATTACAGAGCCCTTTCCAGGCCCTGTAACGCGGGATTTGTCTTTTCTGAAGCGGTCGGGGAACCTCGCCGCTCCTTAGGCGCTTGGTGCGCCGTCGGGGTGGGTGTGGTGTCCATTGCCTCTTGTGAGGCGCCGGACACGCGCTCGTGCGAGCGAGAAGTTTCACGAGAAAGTCTCGCCGCGAAGGACGAGACATTTGCGCCCACCAGCCCGGATGTCGATGGGGCTGCCTTTGGGCCTGAGCTGCGCCGGCTGTTGCCAGTACCAGCAGGGGCTGGAGAGGGTGAGGCAGCCTTTACCTGCACCCACCGTGGGAGCTGCTGGCGGGCCTGTGGGTTCGCTACGCGAAGCGCAGGCTGCCACCGAGGACTGTTGTGGTGCCG
>NC_051158.1:151871747-151898968 GCF_013339745.2 Dermacentor silvarum | reverse complement strand
TTGATGCCATGTTTGGGTATGATACCCATACCCGGCAATTCAATAATTGCCTACCGTTTTAGTTTTGACACATTCACACTGTGCTATTGCGTTGTGCCTTGATAGCTCATCCATTGTATTGTTAGACCTAGCTGCACTAGTCTATCGTTGCTGGTGGTGATGAGAGTCCGATTGCTTGCTTGTAAATTTTTCTGATTAAGCAGTAAATTTGTATCTTTCTGACGAGTACATCATAGGTACGATGCCATGTATATTATTCTGCTTAGTAAGAACGCTCGGACTAGTCTAAGCAGATTGTCTTTATTCATTCCACTATGTTTGGTGGCTATTCATTTGAGTAGCCGCATGATTTGAGATGTTATATTGTCTAATTTACATATGGTCTTTCCATTGTAGCAGTTACTTTCAATGATGAGCCGCAATACTCTGATCTTGTCAACCTTGGGTATGGGTGTACCATCCGCCGTAGTTAGGTGAATTTCCGGATTCTTTCATTCCTCATAGTAGCGTTGTTTTCGACCACGTCACGATGGTATATAAATGAGGAGCTCAGATTTTTCTGCCGAACAAGTCAGTCCGGTTCCTGCTAGGTATTGTTCAACTGCTTCTATTACACGTTGTAATGTGTTTTCAACCTGTCCAGCGTAGATGGTATGATTGAGGCCATCGATTTCCTGTAGTTTTGATGGTAATCCGATCAGAGCCAGATTAAACAGCATTGTTGATATTACTGAACTGTGGGGCATACCTGCACTTCCGATTTGTAGTTCTTCGGAGTTAAGGTTTCTATCTTAATGTGTGCTTTTCTGTTAGGTAGGAAGTCTCGTATGTAAGTGCATACTCTCTGGTCTAGGCCTAGCTCATTTATTCTGTTTAATATTGTTCTGTGGGTAACACTGTCAAAAGCTTTCTCTAGGTCCAATCCTAGGATAGCTTTGGTTTTCCGACTTGTGCTATCTATAAGTTAATGCTTAAGTTGGAGCAGTGCATCCTGTGCAGACAAATTTCTTTGGAAGCCCAGCATTGTAGGGGGGAGAACGTTGTTGTCCTCGAGATAGTTGGTCACGTCTCATTAGGACAACGTGCTCCATGAGTTTGCCCACACAGGACGTGAGTGAAATCGGTCTCGGGTTCTCCAACTGTAACCACTTGCCTGGTTTAGGTATTAGAAAAATCTGGGCCGTTTTCCATTGTTGTGGTATTGTACCGGATTGCCAGCATTCGTTTATATACCTGGTAAGTTGTTTTAGAGAGGCATCATCGAGATTTCGAATCGTCTTGTTTGTTATTCCGTCTAGTCCCAGCGCGGATGTAGTATTAAGCTTTTGTAGAGCTGCTCTCAATTCCGCTTCGCTAATCTGTTCGTCTAATTGTCTGTTTTTGGTGCCTGTGTAATCGGGGTGAGGTGTTGGCTTAGCCCGAGATAAATACCTTGTGGCTATCTCATCGATAAAAGCTTTTTCAGTTTTGTCATATGCATGAAAGATTTTATTTATGTTTTGTTTGTACGTGGCTTTACTTTCCTCAGGATTCAAAAGGTGCCTGAGGAAGGTCCGGATTCTGGATAATCCTAACTGATTATCCATATTGGTGCATGTTCCTTCGCATTGTTGATTACAGAGCTGTTGTGCGTATGCTTCTGTATCTCTGTTAAGCCGAGCTAGCCTGCGTCGGCACGTCCTGTTGTGTTATTATCTGAGCATGTTATTCAGTTTCTTAGAATGTTATTGCATTTTAATTTTGAGACTATAATTTAGTTAACTGTCATTTGTGAAAGATGTGTCATCACTACAGACCGGATGTTTAGGCACCTTAAGCAGGCAATTAACAGGTGGAAAATTAAATTTTCGTGTGTTTGATTAGTGATTCCAATTTCTGTCATGGTGTAATGGAATGATAGCACAGATGCTGTGTTACACTGCTAGGTGCCAATGCTTAGTGTCATCCCGCTCTGGATATACAATTAGAACATAATACCTCTTACTATCGCATTACTGCCTGTATTTATGTTAGGTTCTTTTTCTTGTTTTGATGTAGGCAATATTTTTTTTTCCTTGCAGGCATCATTCTTATATGCGCTACAGATCACATGTAAAAACAGCAGAATAAACGGTGTATTAGATGTGGCTGTCCACTTGCCATGAGGATGCATTGCTTGCTGTCATTTTTCCCATTTTCGGGTCTAAGGCTATTTGTGCATATCGTGTTTCTATGTCAGAGAGGGATCTTGAGGCACAGGCAACTGGAAGCCTATGACCTCCTGTCTTTTGTAAGAGGACTGCCCCAAGACTGTATGATGATGCATCTGCAAACACAGTGAGATGACTGCGAGGGTAGTAGTTGGTGAGCACTGGTGTCGTCGTCAATCTTTTTTTTTTTTTTATGGCATTGAAGCTTTCTTCTAGTGGCGTATCCCAGCACCATTAAGCATCAATGTGAAGTAGGTCATGTAATGTTTTTATGAGCTGCGAGAGCCCTGGGAGAAATTTGGTCAGGTTATTAGCCAATCCCAATAAGGACCTCATTTCTGTTACATCTGTTGGCTCTACTAGATGACAGACTGCGTTGACCTTTTCAGCGTCAGCACTGATACCATTTGTTGATACAAAATGCCTGAGGAATCTCACTGACTGCTGGTGTAGTACACACTTTGCTGCATTTAAGGTGATGCTAAGAAGTACGCTGTGGAGTCGTGCGTCATGTTCTTCCTTCGTGCAGCCAAACACTATTATGTCGTCTTGCCGACATGCTTGGCTGTGCAGGCCTTCTAGCGCTCTTAGCATTTCTCTCTGGAAAAATTCAGGTGCTTTGGAAAACTGCCAAATGGCGTCAGGAAAGTGGTGTACCTCTGGGACTCGGGCGCCAGTGGAGCTTGCCAATAACCGGAACTTGTGTCGAGCTTGCTAAACATGTAGCTCCGGAGAGTTAGGCCAAGCATTTGTCGATGGTGGGCATTGAGACTCGTTCAAGCAAAATGTTCTTCAACCCCTCAAAGTCAATGCAGATTCGAAGCTTGCCTCCTATCGTTTTCGCGACTGTCATAGCTGAAAAACCACTTTGTGGCCTCTTCAACCTTTCTGATGACACCCAGGCACTCTATTCTCTCTAACTCACGTTTGGCATAGGGCAACATGGGCAGAGGTACTCGCCTCGGGTACGTAATAGCACATGGCTTGGCATCCAGGAGTAGCATTATTTTGTATTTTGTCTTGACTAGGCCCAGGCATGAAAGGTATCAGGTATAAAATGTGGCATAGAATGTTGGCTGGGTCGCTGACCTAGCAGGTTGACTCTGTTACCTCTAGAACGCTTGGTAGGACATCTAAAGTACTTGATTGCGAGACATCCAAGAAGTGCGCGATTCTGTTGGTTGATCACATAAATTTATTTTTGACAACCGGCCACTCCAGCACAGGCTCGCAATGAACAGTCCAATCGTTATTATTGTGGTGCTGCCAAGTCCAAGCAGCTGTTTTTTTGCTTGCTTCAAGTTGCCCATAACTTCATTGTAGAGGCTTGTTGGTATAGCGGTTACATTCGCGCCAGTGTCGACCTCGAACTTCATGGGCAAGCCGTTGACTGTTGCACCTAATTGTTACGCTTTTTGCAAGCGTATAAGCACACTGCGGCGAAGTGCACGGCCCTTTTTGCCACAAGCACTGCATATTTTGCCGTTCGCTGGCCACACAATGTGTGATGGTGGGTGCCTCGTTGAGCCACACCACTTGCACGGCGACGCAGTCTGCTCGCGCTGGGTTTTCTGAGCCTACTGATTTGACTTTCCTTTGCTCTTGGAGTTGCGAGCAGGGGTTGTGACGGCGGCTTCTCCGCGTTAAGTTGCAGCTTCTCGCTTAACTGCGTGTCTATGAGACCGACCACGAGCCTATCACGGATCAGTCAGTTCCTCTGATCGCTGTACTCGCAGGTTTCGGCTCGTCTGAATAGTTTAGTGACGAATGTATCGACTGTCTCGTTCGCTTCGTGCTCTCGTGTACGTTTCGCACGCTCGTGTATGACGTTCATCCGCACCACAAAAAGTTTCGCGAATGCTCGGGTTACTAGCTGTGTCGTAGCCGAGTTTCTCGGCGTCGCAGAGCTAGGACGTCTTCGGCTTCACGACCCATGACATAGACGAGGGTGTTTACCTGCGTCTCGTGAGATTGCTTCTTTAGTCCTGAGATCGCGCTTCCATCTCGTGAACCACCGTTTCCACTCCTCGGATCGCCGAAAGTCGTTTTTTCGGCAGTTCAACTACGAACGGGTTGAGCGGAGCAGTAAATTCTTCGTTGGCGTAACCTTCTCCTCGCACGGGCGCGGTACGTCGGATGGACTTTCTCGCGCCTGCGGCGCTCGTGCTGCATGCCAGATTATACCTTTCTCGCGCCTTGCGGCGCTCTACCTTCAAAATAACTTCACTTTGAGTTAATATGTTTTGAAAATTTGTCACGAAGAGCAGCATACGAAAAGCCAGGCACAAACGAAGATGGCCCGGTCTGTACTATGTCCCCGACTGCTCCCCTGGGAAAATCAGTGATGTTTAATTATTTTGAAGGTAGAGCGCCGCAAGGCGTGAGAAACGTATAATCTGGCATGACTGATACAGCGATACAGCACGAGCGCCGCAGGCGCGAGAAAGTCCATCCAACGTACCGCGCCCGTGCGAGGAGAAGGTTGCGCCAACGAGGAATTTGCCTCGTTGGCGTTGGAATTTGCCATATGCTGACACTGTAGGCGAGGCCATGCGTAGCGAAGTTTGGCGTTCGGGGCACTGCGCCCCTGCACTGCGGGCGTTTTCAGACGTCTATTTCAATGGTGCGTTTCTCACGGCGTTGTCGAGCATCCCGCTGCTGCCACCATGTCTTGGTCGTCTGGCGAGCATGTGACGAGATTTACGAGACGCAAGTGTTAACTGACAACTGGTAAATAAGTTACATAAGCAACACTCGCATGGCTACATGCCGGCTCGGATGGCGCGGGCCGCGGTCTCCTAGAGGCATGTCATCGCGTCATTCCGCATCTCACCATATGATCTCACCATGGATAGATGGCTGAACCATTTAAATCGGGTGGCGGCTCACACCATCTAGCCGTGATTATAGTAATATATGTAACTGAGAAGTAGTATGTATGTAATTGTACATAGTGGAGGGTTAAATTTCACTCTTGTCTTGATTTTAGCCACCAAACATATAACCTCCGTTTGGTTATTTCTGCCTTATCTGCACTGTCCCTAAACCCCAATACATTGAAAAAAAAAAAAAAAAAAAATTCGCCCCGTTGCTTTGAACTGTAAGGCGAAGCCCTTTATAGAAAAGTATCTAGTGTTCAGCCGTTTCCTCCTTCCCCCGCTCCGCATAACGTGTTTATCCCTTGATACTTGGTTCGGTACGTCTTAGTCCGCAATACTCCCGTCCTGACTTCAAACAACAAAGATCTTCCCCTAGAATTATTGTAGATATTTTCTTTGGCAGTTTCCTGCTTGAAAGTTCTGTATGTTCCCAGTGCTGATTTCGTCTGCATCCCTGCTTTCCACAGATCCCTCACTGTTTCTTTAACCTTTTTCGTAACCACTGTTTCTTGGTTTGCACCCCTCCTGCAGTCGAAATATTTGATTAACAATTTTCTGGTTCACTTCCTCCATTTTGTGTCAACATTGCTCGTGTACAGGTAGCAGAAAACTTTCCTAGCCCACCGCTTTTCCCCCATTTCTCTCAATCGCTCCTATCTTGCTGCTAGCTTCTCTGCTCTCAAATGGTGACCATACTATGTCACCCTGTACCCTCTATTTGGTGTATTTCCATGTGCTCCCAAAGCAAGCCTACCTACCCGTTGCTGCCTAATTTCCAACCTTGCTCGAACCTCTGATCTCATGCACAGGACCGCATTGCCAAAAGTCCAGACTAGGAATCATCACCCCTTTTCAAATCCCTCTCGACCACTTCGTACCTATTATAATTCCACAGTGCCCTAATTTTCATCACAGCTGCATTCCTGTTACTTCAAGTTCTATCTTTCGTGTTCCATTAGATACTCAGCTCCATTGTTTATCCACACGCCACGATATTTGTACTTACCCACTACCTCCAGTGTAACCTAGCTCCTGTATCCTATGCTTGCCACCTTTATTTTAATTAAAAATCATGATTGCCGATTTTTCATTACTCAACTTTAAACCTAACCTATCTCCTTCTTTACTGTAGATGTCCACCAATCCCTGCAAATCTTCCTTGTTGTCAGCCATTAGTATACTTCATCCGCATACATCAGTCCTGGTAATGACTGTTCAATCCATTCTCCCTGCTTGAAAAAAGAAAGGTTGAAGCCAAGTCCGCTGCTTTCTAACTTAGCCTCTAATCCTTGTAGGTACAGCGTGAACAACAAAGGTGACAGCCCCTGTCTAAGCCCCCATTGTATCTTTATAGGCTCAAATACCCTTTTTCCCATTTTATAAGCACCTTGTTACTTTTATAGATATCTTTTAAGAGTTTAATTACTCCATGTTCCACATCTAGTGTGCCCAGTATGTATCGAGAAGTCCTCTTGAATTACACTGTCGTAGGCTCCCTTGATATCCAAAAATGCAAGCCGTAGAGGCCTGTGTTCCTTTTCTGCTATTTCGATGTACTGTGTAAATGTGAACCGATTGTCCTCTAACCTCCTTTGTTTCCGGAACCAATTTTGTAGTTCCCCCAGCACCCCTCACCCTCCAGCCATGCCTATGGACACGTGTGCGTAGTGCCATGTCATTTAGTCCCGCACACGACACTCCCTTGAAGACAAACATACAGGAAAAATGCAACATTTTATGTAAATTTATGACTAAGTGCATTCTCCATTGTTAGTCTTCCCAGGTACTGAAGAAAACTGGAATGCTTGGCTTAAAAAAAAACTAGCATACGAATTAGGGCCTACATAGGCAACTTAATATAGCTGTTTTGTTTACAATACCGTTTGAGATGCGTGCATGGCATTATATGTGGCCATGAGAACTACAAATAGGAGTCAGATTAATCCATTTACTTTAGGCGATCTGTGTAACCCATATTAGTCATTTCTGGTTGAATTCTGCATTTATTGACAATTATTCCTAATGGGACTAATTTTTACCTATTTTGTGGCCCATTCCATTTTCCAATAAGAATTTGTTCCCATGTAATTCAGCCGTTGTGTCTTGCTTAAACAAAAGGATTCAAAATAATAATTTCTAGCTGCAATACAACACGAGCAAACTCCCCCATATACTATAATACTAACTTCTAACAATTCAACTGCATACATTCTGCTGTCACCTCCCAATAGGGGCCAGCATTCGAGAGTGGCCAGCAACGTAGTAACTGCTCTCCAAGCCGATGATAAATATGCTGCTAAATGTTTCATCTGAAAAAAAAAACAATTATTGTCACGAGACTGCACGCAATGGGACAAAGACGACATTGACTATTGGGGTGAAGAAGATGACGATTGAAAAGATTGTCTTTCGGCCATCTTGGCAGTGATACAGCTCACTGTGAATAGTTTGTAAATATATTTACAAACTATTGTCAATGAGCATTTTGTCAACCATGACTAGTAAGAGTAGTTCTCCTTGTTTTGCAACACCATCGTGTTGCAAAACAAGGAGAACTACTCTAACTAGTCATGGTTGACAAAATGCTCATTGAAAGAATTCAGTGATGTGTAGGGCTTTCATAAGGAAGGGCAGCAACTGTGTGTTTGCTTTCAGTTAGATCACACCAAAACAACATGAAAAGAGTAGGCTGAACTCAAACAATGGAGGCTGCTTTAGAAAGCAACTTCATACAGCCCACCTTACCTCAGATGAGTTTGTACTTGACACTAGCAGTATATGATTAGTTTTAGTAAACAATGACCATGTTTCCAATTATAACATTTTTCATTGTTTCTAGATGCCTAAAAAGACATATGTGCTGGCAAGCTTTTTGAGAATGTGCTTTCTGATTGTTCGGTAAGACTAAGAAAAAACTATACTTGAAAATTTTGAATGCTTTGGTTTTAGCCAAGCGAAATGAAAATTATATCAGAAGGTACTTTTTGGCAGAAAATTAAGAACATGGCTGTCATCACCATCACCACCAATGTTGATGATAGGATGATGATACGTATGTCCCTCAGGAACAGCCCTGAATCTGGCCTTTGCTTATATACTAGGTGGTGTGAGTTTAAGTTAAGGAAGCTTATATTCTCTGGATTTTGTTATTAGCCAATGTAGCCTGAGCTTTTCAAGATTGGACCAACTCAGCTTTGTTAATACCGCTTTATTTTATCTTAGCCAATACATTGTAATGCAATCTCAGGTTGATGTAATCAAATGAACTTGTCCTGGGGTTTTCCTAGATGAGGCAGGTGAGGTTACGTTAAGTTGAATTGGCTGGGCTTACGCAGTAAATATAAAGGCATAGCAAAATCATTAAGAGCAAATCAATGCAGCCATAATAAACACATTCATATGGGCTTGAATGCATTTGTTGTCCAAAGTTACAACAGAAAGACATTTAAAACGAAGTGACTTTCGGCTCCTGTTGACTGCGTAATGAAGCAGACGTGCCTGATGTTCTCGGTTTTATCTCGAAGACGATGACAACCCGTTCTGTGTTTATCAGAGAGCTCGGGCTGTTCGCTCTACTGCTAGCTGCTACTATAGACTACACTGTTAAATATTTAATTAGGTCTCATTACATTTGGTGGAGTTTACTGGGATCCCTCAAGTAACCCTGGAGCTCAGCGCTCGTACGTTGCCCACCGCACCATGGCTGACGCAACCAACGCTCCGACTGAACCCATGGTTGCCCCTGTCACTTGCGCCGGCGTTCTCCGTCAGCGCGATCCGACCATCTTTAGTAGGACCGGAGAACATGATGTCGAAGACTGGCTGTCGTCCTATGAACGTGTAAGCACTCACAATAAGTGGGACAACCAATCCAAACTGACAAACGTCATCTTCTACCTTGCTGACGTCGCCAACCTATGGTTTAAGAATCATGAACGCAATATCTTGAGCTGGTTCGCATTCAAGGCACATTTCACCAAGGTGTTTGGCCGCCCCGCTGTCCGCAAACTACATGCCAAACAGGGTCTACGCCCACGAGCACAGCAACCGGGCGAGACAGCAGCTAGCAGATGAGGAAACAGCCCGAGCTCTCTGATATACACAGAACGGGTCATAGTCGTCTTCGAGCTAAAACCGAAAACACCAGACGCATCTGCTTCATTACAACTGTTTTAAACAAGTAGGACTGTGTGTCTCGTCATGTCTGTAGACCTGTTTCAGTACAACATGTTCGATTTTGCTTAGGTTGATTGTGCACTGATTCACTGATTGACAGTCATCTTCAAGCACAGGAATGTGCTTGGTCAAGTAGCTTTTGAGAGCCATACTCGAATGTTTCAGTACTGAAACTCTTGTCCAGCAAAGAGTTTGATGAACCAAGCATGGTAAAAAGTGCCAATGTGACAGGGATATTACTGCTGCCACAGAAGTACTTCTGATGCTGCATCAACAAACCAGACATAACTCTCGCTCCTTGGTGCAGTGCTGCTGCACAGCGAATCAAGAGGATGCAGAGTAACATTCAAAACACGCTCAACGAGGTGGCTTGAGTGACCAAGCTGCATATTGCTCAACCAGCATTGATTTTCACCTGCATTGAATCATACATGATTGCAGTGTTTTAAAGCCATAGGCTTAGTGGCTTAGCTTAGACTGTGGTTATAACAGGCAGCGTATGTCAGTGCTTCATGTCTATTTGGCAAGCTCACCTAAAAGCCTTTGTGTTAAGGTATCTGCTAAGAATGTGTTTGTCATAACTTGTCTTCCAGGAATTCGCTCTTGTAGGACAGCTTTGGGTGCCTGCTTTGTGCATTTGAGAATTTTCATTTGTATCCCAGTTGGCACACTAACTTGTGGAGGTATTTTGGCTCGCATTGTGCTCAAATCACAGTCCTGAACATGCAGAAAGCTGCATGTTCGGTACTGTGATGCGAGCACAATGTAAACGAACAATCACTGTAGTAGGGCGCACCAACAAGTTTTTCTAGCTCTCGGAGTTACCTCATGTGCCTTGCTTCATGTACTGCCTGCCACCTTGGTATGATTTCAAGTGTCAGTGCTACCCACGACCAGAGCCAATGCATTATTACTTCCTCTCACATAGTGAAGCTGTGCAACAAGTCAAAGAGAAAATGAGCTTCATGCTTTTTAACAAGAAGTCATTATTTGTTCGAAGCAAGAACTGGAAGCTGAGCGACTTGGAACTGATACACGCTGTGGGCTGTTATGATAAACACACGAACGAGAAATGAAAGCATGAATGACACAGGCATAATCCATGCCTTGATTTCTCTTCCTTGTGTTTATCATGCGACCCACATTATATATGTTAGAAGCAAGATCAAGTCCGGGGTTGTCTTGCTGAGCTTCATGTACTGTCCTGGTGCTCCATGTATTGTTTGATGAGAATTAAGACAAATATATTTCTTGGGAGATAATGTGCATGCACCCAGGTAACTGTCATCTTGTGATTGAGAGCTGTTTCTTTCCTCACTCCCAGGCTAAGTGGGTGCTTTCGTACACTTTTCTCAGTTACTGGCTAATTGCTAGTACAGTTTGGTTTCTATATGATAATGGGATGCGCTGCTTCCTAGGTTCCAAAGAAAAAATGGCATCTATTGCGTCATGTGTGGTCCATAAAGCTCTAAATAAATTATGCTGCCATTAAATACTGTCACATATTTGTTGTGTGTTTGTTCACTTGTGTACTTTTTTGCAATAGAGGGATAAGGCAGATGTGAAGAAGGCCTGTGATGGCAAACATTACTTTATTATAGACTATTGCTACTGGTGTTGCTGTTGTCTTCTGAGGTGAAGATGATGAGTGCTATTTTATACTATATTAGTTCAACGTACTTGATTAGGAGACACCAGTTGACTTAACTGACCTTGCTGAGACTAGCGTGAGTAACATTAGCTAGAGCTAGGGGCTCTGGAAGTGTATTTGGAACGTAGGGGCAAGAGCCAGACTCGTTTGTCCTACACAAACTTATTTTTTTTTTCTTTTTCTGAACCGAGTTAAGGCTTAATAATTTCTACATTAGAAGGAGCCAGTTACCCCCTGCAGTGAGCATCGCACAGAGTCCATTGCAAGTAATGTGCTTGGTAAAAGACATAATTTTTGGTTTGGGCGAGCTGTTCGAGGTCACGAACATGACAAAGGAATTTTGTCTATCGAAACTGCCTATTAGCTGCCGGGTATATATTTATAACTCGGCAGCCACATCTGAACTTTCATAATCACTCCACTGCAGACGCGTCCATCGCCCTGCAGTAAAGAATTCCTGGGCATGCTTCGCAGCATACAGAGCACCTAGCATGCAGCTTAATATGAAGTTTTACAATTTGCATAACCAAAGTGGTTTGGTTTATCAAAGAGACCGTTGCATATGGAAAGTGTCATGCCCAGCTTGTGTTGTTTTGTACAGCTTTGTGGTTCTTTTATATATATTTCTGGTATCATTTTGTAAGCCCAGCGGTTTGTGTCCCTCTCTTTGCGCACTCAAACCTTAAAACTCCGTATTGCCAAGGGCATGGATTTCGAGGTATTTGGCACAACTGGCAGGATTCAAGGAAATTCTGCTGTTGCTGAGCCGCAGTTACACTTGGAGTTCCACAGGAGCAGTTCTGAGTTGAGAATGAGCTGTTTGAATTACATGCAGGCATTTTATAAGATTCAACTGTAGCCACTAGTGACATCAAATCAACTTTTGTATGCCTGATATCATGGTAAAAGTAACATGTAAAACGCACGAATAATACAGTCTTTGCCACTGCAGACGATAGATAGCAGCCAACAGCAATCAACGGCGCTTCCTTGATCAGTAGATGTGGGTGTTACCGCGTACCCTGCATTTACACTGGGAAGTCAAAGGGGTCATTTCAGAGCAGCATGGTTTCAGTCGTGAGCTCGTGCCGTTGTGGCTACAACTAAAATAAGTGATGGTTGCTTTTATTTATTATGACGTTTGGCCACTGTTTTGCTTGGTAGAATGTGTTTGTGTCTGAGAATACGTTTTTATTGAGGGAAATGTTCTGTCAACAAACATTGATGCTAATCAATTTCTATAGCTCCTCAGCTGCATGTATAGAGTTGCATTTGTTTGGTGAGGAGAAATTATATAATGTGTACAGTGACCGTGAAGCAGTGCTGCAAACATTGGTATGTATGGCTGTTTACATAATGGATACAGCCTTGTGAAATCTGCTGTGGCAGGAATAAAAAAATAAGGACAAGTTTGCTAATGAAGACCGACGATTTGAACCCCTGTCGGAGCATAAGAATGAGCGTTCCAAGATGCTTTTTCTGTTCTTTATTATACCGCGGTCACGCGGCCACTTTCGATCGCGATCGAGCCCGATCCCGTTCGAAATTCTCGACTGTGACTGGCTTCCTCTCACGGCTTGCGCAAGGAACGCATACGCGACCGAGAAATTCGATCCTGATCGGTTTTGATCGCCACGGAGAGCGTGCAGTGTGACATATGTATTACACTACTCGAAATACGAACTAGCGCTCGACATGATCACATCTATGTTGCTAGCGCGTGAGGCTTTCCATTGACTGTCGCTACAACTAACCAACGTATTGTTTCTTTTGTGCTACAGCGGGCTGTGACGATTCCGTTTATAGCTTGGAAGTGGACAAGAGACATCCATTCTCTCGCTCGTAGAAGCATGAAAAGGTGGGCTTGTGCTTGGCAATTAACTCAGACCGACACGTTTGCTTCCGGCCGGCGCAGCAGACGCGACAACTCGCCGTTTGTAAGCTGCCGGCCCATGGCGGTATTCCTCGCGAACGGCAAGATATTTCCCTGCCGTAGAGAGGATGGGTCCAGGTACGATTTTTGAGGCGATTTGTTGTCGCTGAATGCGAGCGTGGTCGCGCCGGTTTGCCGTGCAGAGCGGAATCGGAACATTATTTTTCGGTGAGTTTGCACTGACGCAATGCAGTCGTTTGGCTCGTCGGTCGTGCAACGGGCGGCGCGCCGGCATAAAGCCGCGTCCACTTGAGACACGCGACGTACGTACGTACATACGTTCCAAGTTTCCAACGTTATGCGGTTCTGTTGGCATCCGGATGCACCCCCACGGCATCGACCTTTTCCATTTTTGCCGTGGCCGTGCCTGTCGCCGAGCATAGGCTTAACTGGATGGGGCGGAGCTTGCAATGATCGAGACCTTGCGGAGTACAGTGGTAGTATTTAATCACGTGATCATGAGGTTGGTTCCAGATCACGTGGTTTTAAACTCTCAATAGATGGTTTTTAGTCACGTGATCTAAAACTCTCTACGTCGTGAAGCTGGCTCATGACATCCTTTTACTACGTTTCTCAGAGATGGTAGTAAAACGATGTAATGTAACGCATTTTACTGCCGCACGTCAGAGTAATTTTGTGGTGCAAGGTAGTCTTCAAAGCTCATGAGCCGCAAAAACCCCAATCTCGGCTAACTTTTGCTAACAGTGTAGTGCTTGAAATCCGTTTTCTGACCAGTAATGTGGTGCATCTTTCTCTTCAATCGTAGTGCCAATACTTCGCGAGTTTGCGCATGTTTGTTGTTTGTTTGATTTTACATTGTATACTTTCATTTTTTTAAATGTTGCCAATTGAAAATAAAAACAATATTTGTCACTGCATTAGCGATGAAATGTTAAAGAGAGTGTTTATGTATTATTGCAAGATGTGTTGTAAAGTTCATGAAAATCCGTGTAATCGGATTTTATGTGTATCTGTATGTTTTTCGAAATTTCACTGTTTGCCTTGTGACTGTTTGATCAATAAAAATATTGACCGTTTAAAAAAACATGTTTCATTCGAGTGACTCTGCGACTACACATCAAATGCAATTCACCAAGCATAAGTGCAGGAGCTCCTTATGAAGGAATCAGATATCCCCGACATGTAAGTGTTGTGAATCACCTATGATGTGACCATGGCACTGCATAGAAAGTGCTTTCACACATCTGGGAGGAGTACCAGCACTCTGTCTGAAAGAGTACAAACACTCTATTAGGAGGAGTACAAGCACTCTGTTTCGGGGAGTAGAAGCACTCGGTTCGAGGGAGTACTAATACTCTTGTGGGGTGGAGTATTTGTACTCTCGAAGGAGTTCTAGCACTCTGTTGAGGAGGAGTACTAATACTCTGTCCGGGGGAGTTGCTGTACTCTCTCCGAGATGGAGGCGTTTTACTCCTGAATAGGGAGTGAAATATGGGACAAGCAGATACTCCCTCAAAGAGTGTTCCTGGAACTCTGTTTTAGAGTGTACGGTGCCTAAGACGAAGGCCTGCACTAAACGAATTAGGCTTACCTCCGTCTTGCTGTAGTGTCTATTGGCAATCCGTTTGATTAGCCTTAAACTTTGCTGTGCGCTGTTCTCTAGCGCATTGATGGTACCGAGGTTTCTGCTTTCCGCGTGCAACCAGAGTCCTAGGCCTTTGATTTGGTCTACGATAGGTATCGGGCCCCCGTTCACCTTGATGTTAATTTTCGGTGTTCCTCCGCATTGTTTCCTGGTGTAGGGTACACCAGCAGGAGTTCGGACTTTTGCGAGGAGCAACTGAGCCCCTTCTCTGCCGCGTAGCGTTCGACGGCCTCCGTGTCCTGCTGGAGGGTTTCCTCGATTTCTCCTTCGCTGCCGCCTGTCACCCACAACGTTAAGTCGTCGACGTGCAGGCTGTGGTTGAGGCCGCGGATCTTGCTGATTATTTTCGGCAGGCCAATCATGGCCACGTTGAAGAGAAAGGAGGACAATACCAAGCCCTGCGGCATTCCCCTTCTACCCAGATCTATGTCATCTGACTTGATCTCTCCTATCGTAATTTGAGCTGTGCGGTTCAAGAGAAAGTCCCGGACGCATTGTGCATAACGGAGAAATCCTTTTTAACGGCAACCACTGCACCAAACTTAATTAACGTTGTTGTATTGAAAAGACAATGGTAAAAGCTAGTGACTGTCCGAACAGATTTTTTGTTTGTATCGTCTCTTATAGAAATTGTTTAACAGCAGAAATTTTTTTAAAAATGAAGCTATCAGGTGTACAACCTTGTATCCCAGCAATAAAATACTATATCTAAGTGTTGTAAATTACATCAAATATTAGGTCTGAAAGGGACAAATTTTGTGTAATATACATGGCTCTCAAATGCTCCACTAATATGCTAGTAGGACTTCTGCAACACGTCCCTAAAACTGGAAAAAGTGCACGTAGGGGTTAAATTATATGAAATATGTCCACATTGGATGTTCGGATGGATGCAATTCACGTAACTGCGATTTATATTCTTGGTGCAGTGTTACAGATTTCTCTTATTTGTACTTCTTTTTTTTCACACTTACTAATTTTCGGCACTATTGTAAAAAATTAGCGCATAAAAATATTGCGCATCCAACAGGCTTCTACAATGTAGCTTCTTCCGTCAAATTCAGCATAATTAGATAAAATCTGCCAAAGGGTCATTTCATAAAAGCATTCTTGCGTTTTACATGTATTTGAATAGGCGGCGTCGGAGTTTGGGCCAAGCTAAAGCTTAGGTTCTGGCAAAATTAGTTAGTCTTCGCGACACTAAAATACCCTGATCAGCATTGTTCCCAGGCTATTAGGACCTCGAATTCCTAGAGGTGATCGTACTCAGGCGAGAGACGGATGACCCGGCGTTCGAATGGAAGTGGCGCTTTGACTTTGAAACAGCCCCGCCTGTCAAAAAGGGGAAGCACATGAGAGTGGTTGGGAGTGGCCGCAAATGACGAATTTCAGGAGTGACACAACATCAAGGAGTCTGATAAAAATCACGGAGAAAGAGAAATATATATGAATCACAATGACGTTGTAGAGATTGAAAACTACTTGAATGGAGGGGGAGTCATTGCAAAATAATCTTTCATAGACTGTCCTCATTTTTCCCAATTTTAGTTCGTAAAACAGTGACGATAGAAATCAATGAAGAGAGTTTCAGCGCAGATCGTTACATTTTACAGCGAAGCTGTATACCTGTACCAGCCAAGGAAATTTTCGTGTCGTTCGCTTAAGCAAAAAAAAATGTCGCAGTTTCGCCCGAAAGGCGACGCATCAATTGCGATAGCAAATTCGTAGAGAGCTATACGGAGTAGAGATTGTAGTTTTATCGGCTGCATAAATTTGGACACATTCGCTTACTAACTGAATTAACAAGCGTGGTGTCAGTGCGCACCAGCAAACATGAATAGATCATACTCGATGACCGCAGACAAGCACTGTCAAAACGCTGGCGTGAGCAAGTGCGGTCGCCGCAGCGAGGGAAGATTCGTACGGTCTATTGCTTCAGTGGCGAATGCACAGCGCATACAAAGTACAGATCCGTGTGGAGATCGCTTTCAAGATGCGGTGCGCGCGACAGCCTGCACCGGCGCAAAGTAGAAGCGCAGTTGTCGGCAGAGTAGAAGCCCCCCTCCCTCCCGCAGTACTTTCGCGTGGGAGATTGAGACGCCAGTTCCCCTTGCGCCCGGTTTAAAGATACACATTTGGTGCCGCAGCACCGCGTCGCCTACCCTCCCTCCCTCCCATACCCCCACAGCCTTTCGCGCGACGGAAGAAATTGCGTTTGCTCTCCACCATGTGTTCGCTCTCCGTGAAAGCGCGTCCCCCGTGCGCTTTCACTCGCACATACTGCACCCGGCGACGATTTTGTTGCCCTTGGATTTCATACGCAACCGCACGGCGATGGCGATGGCAGAAATCAGCTTGAGGTGTCCATATAACGGCTATCGCAATAAGATGTAACGGTAAGCAAGCGGCTGGTGTTCGTAACACGCACCGCACGAGCGCGTGCCGAGCGCTCCCATGTTCGTCGTCGTCGTTGTCCTCCACAGCTGGCTTTGTTGCCGCTCATCATTCCAGCGTAGAATTTCACTTCTGTCGTCGTGATGGGGAGGCCACGTTTACGGGGTTATGAGCCATTGCTTAAGGCAGTATGAGCCGAATAGCTGTGCATCACTGCATGCTTCGCACGTCCCCAGGTGTCACGTTAGTGGAGCTGCATTTCACTCAATGGGTCATTTGACACGCATAAAATTTAGTTCACCGCTCAAACCAAGCCTGCGACTTTACTCGTGCTAATTGTAATAACTAATAAACACTAAAACAGTAAGAAAGGGGTCCATAATGTCCAAATTTCTGAGGGAATTACAGGCTCAGCACTCGTTTTCAAAAGAAACACCACAAAACAAATATCAAACCCACATGTTGGATGATAAGGCGCGTGTGAACAATGGGAACACCCCCCGACGCCTTCCGGTAAAGATTAGGTTTGCAGTGGCTTCGAAAGGGGTTGACGTCTTTCAAAACTCTCGTGTGAAGTGCAAACCGTATTATTTATGCTAATGACGTCTGCGAATAATGCGAAGCACGTTCCTTCTCCCGCGTGTGTTTCCCGGCAAAGATTACGGTTGCGTAAGGTATGCCGAGTAGAAAAGTACCCAGCAGCATAGAAATGAGGTAGAGACGTCACCACGGTCTAGCAACTCATTCAGTTCATTCCAGGCTACCATGGGTAGACCACTGAAAGTAAAGACTCCAGAAGAACAGCGTGACTATAATGTCGTTGTGAAGTAATAAAGGGCGTGGTCAAGTACATTTCACTTCTCTCTGGTTTCACGCTTTGTAGAGCCACGTGTCTTAATTGAAGCGACGTCACATTGGGTAATCGTTATGAGTGTTGTTTACAGCTTCGCTGTCCAACCACCTTCACAGCGTGGATTGGAGCCACAGCTTTTTCTAGAGGAGAAGACGTGCCTATATATATATATATATATATATATATATACATATATGTATGCAGAGTCCTTTACAGTATTTTATTTCAGACCACACATATTTAAATTTCGTTCAGGAGTCCCTGACGTGCGGCTTTGCACGGCATTGTGCGTGATCATTTTATTGGGAAGCAATGTAATACATTTTAAGCAAGCATTCATGACTTTGACATAAACTAATAGAGAATAACTTCTCGGATAATCATCCACTAATTATTACTGGGTTGAGGCATAGTTCAACTCAGTACTGATTTCTTTTTCTTTCACTGTTTAGTTAAGCGAGTCAAATATTCGGCCGTAGTTTACTTCATAACTAAACTAAATAATCATAGACTTTTAACTATCTATTGTTATTAGATATAGTTTAACCCTACGGGCATGCTGCAAAATTTTCCAACATTCGTGAAAGGTATCTGAAACAAAATGTCGCTGTTTCGCCCAAATGGCAAAGCATCAATTGCGATAGCAAATTAGTAGAGAGCTATTCAGAGTAGGGATAGTAGTTTTATCGGCTGCATAAACTTGGACACATTCGCTTACTAACTCAATTATTAAGCGTGTTGTCAGTGCGCACAAGCAAACATGAATAGATCACACTGATTAACCGCAGACAACGACTGTTAAAACGCTGGCAGCAAGCGCAGCCGCCCCACCGGGCGAAGGTTCGTGCAGTAACGGCGGTTCGGCTTCAACGGAAACTGAACGGCGAATGCACAGCACATACAAAGGTCAGAGCCGTGTGGAGATAAGAGACGGTGCGGGCGACCGCAACAAGCGGGCAAAGTACAAGACCAGTTAGCAGAGTAGAAGCTGCCCCCCTCCCTCCCTCCCGCGCTGCCTTCCCGCTTTCTTGCCTTCGCGTGGGAGATTGAGTGGCCAGTTCCCCTTGCGCTCGGTTGCAAGATACGTATTTGGTGCCTCAGCACAGCGTCGCCCCGCCTCCCTCCCTGCCCTATCCCCACGGCCTTTCGCGATACGGTGGCGTTTGCTTTCCGCCGTGCGCTCGCTTTCCGTGATAGCGCGCGTCCCCCGCGCGCTTTCACTCGCGTATACGGCGCGTGGCGACGATTTTATCGCCCTTAGACTGTATACGAAACCTCACGGCGACGACGGCGGTGACGCCGACGGCAGAAATCCGGTTCAAGTGTCCATATAATTGCTATCGCAATAATAAAAGGGAACGCACAAAATTTCAATCTATCATTCCAGTTTTTTTATTTAACTTTCACACGCGAAGTAGCTCAACCCCCGTTTTCGCTGCCTTGTATGCTTTTCTAGCACTGGGCGGGTTCCCTGCCAATTGGTCGTGCGAGACATCGAAGGCGTGCGCAGGCAAGGAACGCACGTTTTAGGCGAACAAGCAAGCATATCATACCGAGTTTGACAAAAAATGTGGTTGATCCCTCTTATATAGGAATCGGTATAGAACACGAAAGTGAAACGTGTCTTCACAGAAGTAGTGTAATGTTTATTGCACATTGATATATAATGTCTATTGGTGTTTTGTGGCTAAAGCGCCCTTAGGCGTTGATGCACCCACGCTGACGCCTGGTGGCACGTCTCCTCCATCACGACTACCAACGTCGATGACCATGAGCAACCGTCGTGCATATGGAAGCTGCACGCTACACGCTAGCACAACGCGAAAGACGAAGCACGTAACTGACACACTAATACAACGCGCAAGACAAAGCACGTAACTGAATCGTCACCGAGTCAAATCAGCGCGTACAGCGCGTCGTAATTGCAGCCTCCGCGATCAACTTCAGAAACATTTTCAGAGCTAATTGCGGAGGCCACGCTCCGCTGTGCTGAGTACGGTGAACGCCACCTAGGTGGCGTTGGTAGTGCTTCTTGATGCCAGCGTCCCTTCGAATGCTGGCATCGAGGCGTCGTAGTGCTGAGACCACCGAAGCGTTCACTGTCGGTGCGCGTTAGTGTCATAATGCAGTACTTCTCTTTTCTGCTCGTAGGCGGCGGCACCGCCCCGAGCAAGAGCGCGGGTACACGGAGGAGTGTTAGATATATAAGGCGCGTCTGTGTAGCTCTCTGCAAATGCGTTTGTGGCGCAATGGGTTAAACGCTCGGCGATCTATCGTCGCGGACCGAGAGGTCGTGGGTTCGATTTCCAAATTTTGCATGTTTGTGGAACTTTTTCTTCTGGTTTCTTTCTTTGTATTATGTTCGTGTACATTGTAAGCTGACGTATTGCCGTGACGGAAATACGTCAGTGAAGTCTTGGTGGACCCCGGCATAAAACACTTTCGTGTTAAAAAAGAAAAACGCTATATATGGTGTAAATGCACTGTGGCGGTCACCCTACGCCATAATACTAAAGTTGATAGCACCCAAGTTTGCTGATATTGCGAAACAAGGATGTCTAAATTGTCAACTGAAAGACTGACACCATTGTAATGAAGCCGAATAAGGCAATAAAAATGGCATGATCTGTCTGACAATATGATTGCACGTGAGCGTCACCCTTGCGGGTCACCAATTGCGGGTCCCCAATCACCAAGAAAAACGTTTCTAGTTACCATGTATTCCTAAAAACCAATAGAACGATGTATTTAAATTTACTTTCGTGCCATCTTTATTGGGTCGAGTTCCATTACTGTACATGGCAATGGCTACTGTATACAAATAAACAGTGATATGAAATGACTAGCGGTGTGTACGGCAGTGTCCACTTATGCCTTTGCTATGTATTGCTAGACAACTATTTCGAAATGTAGCAATGTCGTTAATATCCCACTTTAAAACATGAGCAGGGTGATCAAAGAATGTGCTTTGTTTTTTAAAGCAGCAACTTTAGCGGAAGAACTAATGCAGTCAAATCTTCCTCGTGATAATAATCTTCTGCTGCTTTTTCTACATCGTCCTTCCAAAAGAATACGGAGGTGTTGTGCCAGCCTTGTCCCTCCAAATTTTCCGCTCTGTCGATTGTATGCGTGTTTCGATACTAAATAATTAAATAATTTATCTATGCTAAGGTAGTAATGAAATTAAAATTTAATTTCTTTCACTGTTACAGTGTGGCCAAGAAGAGGGGACACAGGGCAAAACGGTGCTTTATGCAGCTTTAAAACCACCCGGCGCCCATTCATCACATGACACATTATTTTCACGACAAACAAGTATTCAACCCAGCCTCGTATAGGCTGAAGGAGAAATGGGCCGAACCCAACAAAGGCGGGCCTGAAGTTTTCGGGCCCGGTCAGGGTACTGTCTAAATAATAGTAATCGGGCCCAGCACGGGTCAGGGTACTGGCTAAATAAGTAATCTGGCGCGATACGGGTGGGCCAACCCATGGCACGTTTGGGCTCGGGCCGGGCCTGGGTATGAAAAAAAACGTCCCCTGCAGTGCTCTAAGTTCGAGTGCTAGAATACGACATGTTGAAACGCTCAGTAGCTAATACCGCTGACACACGGGCACTCTAATGTTCTTTAGGAAAGGGGACATCTACCAGAAAGGCGTTCAAGCGCAGTGACACATGACAAAGGAGTATATTCCTCCCTGCAAAGTTCCTTTGTGGGAAAAAAGATCGGGCATCTACTTTTCGAATGGAAAGGTGTACTTTCGCATACAGCGCAAAGTCGACTCACATAGGTCGCGATGCTTCGGGCGAAAAGCAGTTCAGAACGAATTGTCAACGACATCAGCAAGAGTGGTTATGGGAGCAACGACTATGTTTGGAGGGAACAAGCACTGGGAAAGAAAAACGCGTTTTATAAATAAAGAGAGACACAGTTAGATTCGTTCAACGAAAAAAAAAAACGTTTCTAATCAATTTTATATACGGATGGCGAGAAAAGAAGAGACAATTCCGTTTCAGTTGATCATTATCAATTAAACTTTTCAGCGCCACCGTAAGAGCGACCACCGATAGCGGCGGGCGTTGAAGCCGCTATCACTTGCAATGCAATGCAGCTCTTGAATTATGCAGAAATGCGCGTTCGTAAATTTAACCTGTTACAATACGCCCCTCTCACATGTTGTGTTGTTTTCCTTGCCGACGTTTGCCTGAATTTGGTGACGCGGGTAGTTTCATTGTTTCTTAGCCTATTCAGTCAAAAGTAGCAAATTGCGACCGCTAGATAATCTTTAATTTAGTTGTTTTCGTGCGACAGCGCTGGCCGACGGGCTTGGCGTCCGACGAAAGGGCGAACACTCTACGCCCAAAGCGTTCGTCGGCCTCCAAAGAAAGTATGTTCTGTGCGGGGATGCGATTTCGACACCCGTACGGCTGATCTTTTCCTGCATCGCTTGCCGAGCTGAAAGCTCGCAACGCCCATCAAGTCGTATGGCAGGGCATTTGAATATACAGCTGTAGTGGCAGGCTTCCGAAAACAAATTTAGCGCCTTTGAGAACAAAATGCCGTCACTTCTGTTTTTAACGAATATGACGTCACATTATTTTTTCTTCCGCCGGAAGTGTTCCCTCCTCACACAGATGAAGCTAAGCCCCATTAACCGCCAATTAACCGCCATGTTTTAACGTATGGGCTTCTATGGAAGCTTCGCTACCAGGTATATCTACCTTGTACAGCGTGCCCAACTCAAGGTAAATACACCTGGTAGCGAAGCTTCCATAGAAGCCCATACGTTAAAAACATGGCGGCTTATCGGCGGTTCATGGGGCTTAGCGCGATCTGTGTGATGAGGGAACACTTCCGGCGGAAGAAAAAATAATTTGACGTCATATCCGCTAAAAACAGAAGTGACGTCATTTTGTTCTCATAGGCGCGAAATTTGTTTGCGGAGGCCTGCCATAGAGCTGTATATTAAAATGTCCCGCAATTCGACTTGATGGGCGTTTCGAGCTTTCAGCGCGGAAAGCGATGCAGGAAAAGGACAGCCGTACGGGTGTCGAAATTGCATCGCTGCGAAGAACATACTTTCTTTGGAGGCCGACGAACGCTTTGGGCGTAGACTGCATGCATGCTCGACCTTTCGTCGGACGCCAAGCCCGTCGGCCAGCGCTGTCGCACGAAAACAACTAAAGTAAACAAGTGTCTGACGGTCGCAACTCACTACTTTTGAATGCACAGGTTAAGAAACAACAACAAAAAAAAAACTACCCGCGTCACCTAATTCAGACAAACGTCGACATGAAAAACACAACATGTGAGGGGGGCGTATTGTAACAGATGAACTTTACGAGCGCGCCTTTCCACGCACTCCAAGAGCTGCGTTGCATTGCAAGTGATAGCGGCGTCAACCCGCCGCTATCGATGGGCGCTCTCACCGTGGGCGCCGTAAAAAGGTATTTATTGATAATGATCAAGTAAAATAGAGTTGCATCTTCTTTTCTCGCCATACGTATATAAAATGAATTAGGAATTTTCTTTTCGTTGAATGAATCTAACTGCGTCTCGCTTTAATTAAAAACGCTTTTTTTATTTCCCAGTGTTTATTCCCTCCAAACATAGTCGTGCTTCAATCGCTGCTCCCATAACCCCCCTTGCTGATTTCGGTGACAATTGGTTCTGAACCGCTTTTCGCCCGAAGCTTCGCGACCTATGTGGATCGACCTTGCCCAACTCATCAATAGACGAAAACGTGTGACATAACTACGGTGCCCCGTAAGTATTTTTTTACCTTGGAAAATGTATTAAGCTTTAGCGGTAATGCGATTTGTCATACATGAAGATTTGCTCTATACCCTAGCTCAAACGCTCGCAACACGTCGCTAGCGCCGCCATGTTGAATTCTGAATATGCGCATTACCATGAAAAATGGGGAAAATGTTTTTAGGTTCTACACTAAATGTAATCTAAATGCGCAGATTTTTTGTAAATGTTTTCCCTCTTACTGCTTTAACAAACAACGCTTTTTTTTTCGCGTTTATCTGAGGTACTACCTAAAGAAGTTAGTTCGATGCCGTGTGTCATCGGCGCAACTCCTTTCTGCAAAGGGTCCTTCGAAGTAACAAACGGGGTTTCCTGCAAAGGACTTTACTTTTGCCCGCGTGTCAGGGGTATTAGAAAGGTTAGGTCACTATATATGGCTAGCTCTATTTACAGATGTCATCAGAAATCTTCAGTGAACATAATAGTGATGTAATGATGATAGAGAAAGCTCTAATTATCCTAATACTTTGGTGGATCAATAAATAATTTTATATTCAGTAAGGGACGCAATGGCGGTATGCTGAAACGTTGATCCCTCCGCGTGCAATCTACTGCGGTACCACGAAGTCCTGCCATATCACTATGACTCATCGCGTATGCCGCGAAGCTAAACCACTTTGTGACGATGACTTACATAGCAAACCAATGTAATAGTCTCTGTGGACTATCATCTCTATAAAATGAATGGACAAGATACCAAGCGCAGCTCACCGAAATGTGTCGGTCGCTGTGTGTTGCCGTGGCGGTGTTCTTGCGACTAGTTGGCGCTGAAGGGTACTTGAGCGACGTGGGGAATGAAAACAGCAAGCACTGCAGTGTTCTCTGAAGCAGCCCCGCTATCTCGCGAAAACCGACCAGCGCTAGCGCCAGAGGCAGGGGCACCTAACGGTCGGCTAGGTCAGCTGGTTTACCCCCCGGGTAAACGGCAATTGCATCACGAGCGCCAATTTCTCTCCTCGTGCTTAGTAGGCCATGCTTCTGAGAAAAAAATGAAGCCTGCTGTTATGGCAACGGTTTTGCTGATGTGGGAGGGGGAGGCAGCCATCCCGCTTATCTACAATGCGCTCGACGAGGGTGCGATTCTCTCGGCAGACGAAAAAGGAAACGAGCACGAGTTCCGTTTGCTGCTACAGCCTGCGTTATTCTAACGGCTGTCATTTTCAGCCTGTTTTTTTTGTAATGCCAATTTCCTTTTGCGTGTGTGGTTCATGCATTGAATAAATGCCAGCAGCGCATCTTTGTTAGCTAAAATTTAACTTGTTCTGTCATTGTACGTGAGCCAGCATGCCATAGCGTGTGGCTATTGGTGTTCGGTAGGAGAATAAGAGGCAGTGAAAAGTGCTTTAGATTGCAATTTTATTAGCAACATTTGTACAGCATGAGATACAATACACAAAAGCATATTGCAGAATTGAGTATCTCGCATCTACAGTAGAAACTTCACATTCTATAGGCGCCTATACATAAAGCTTCCTAGAATTTCTGAATAGCAAAACTCCAGTTTTCCGACTTAGCATGAGGCAATCTTACCAACCCAAATCGTTTGTCGCAGCGGTTATCTGTGATTACTCATTCAGAAAATATCATTAAGCGAGACTGGTTGAAAGGCTGACGGCAGCAGCACATTTCGCATACCCTAACACAGACGAGGTGGAATTATCCGATCTGGAGCTGCGGTCTGGAAAAGAACGGAAGTAAAATAAGTTTTATGCTTACAAACAACGCAATTGCAGGAACAAACTTCAGCACTCTTTCCACAAAACAGTGCTTTAAATTCATATGTCAACTCTTATTTTATCTTATTGTAGGATTTATGCTAAAGATATGGCACACTGATTTACCAATCTAAATTCTTATTTTAACTGATACTGTATTGCAATAACAGGTGTGGTAATGCTGCTTTCTCAACAGCTGTCTGAAAACACTGATCAGTTTCTTACAGCTAAATTATACTGATCACTGAATTTCCTATTCACTTGTCAATAAGGCACTGACGGATTAGTTTGGTCAACCTATTTGTATACTCCTTGTCTTCCTAGTTCGGCAGAATGCCTATTACTGGAAGACGATCTTCCAAAAGTTATAAGCCACTGGTAACCGGTCTATGAGCATTTTCTATTATCGACCAATTTGTTTTGCACAGGGGGATTGGCGAGAACACCTGAGCGCGTGGCTCGCTCAGCGCCAACGTAAGCACCTTCGCACGCATGGCACGCCAGCGCGACTTGACTCGAAGGTAAATTCTTTCGTTCGGAACAAAAACTGCTCGCCTGCTTAGTTCTCAGTTAACAACCGCGAACATCGCACATCACAGATGAATATTCGATAAAGAACAGACAAGCAGGCGTTTTTTTTTTTCGCGGTGCAACGTAAAATACACCCGGCGCCGTAGCAGCAACGCGAAGGAAACGGGGCTTGCAGTGCTTTCTGCGCTAGCACAGCGCTAATTCGATGGGTATCTGCACCTTGTGAAGCTCTAGGTGACTTGTAATGTCTAACCAAGAGCAGGCAATTCTCTAACTTAACCCCTTCGTCCATGCAGCAAGCATGCAAAGATCTTCAGCACTGTTATCAGTTTATTCCATAAAGCGAACAGCAGTCGCCGAGGTAAAACGAAACGCAATTTCCGTCAGCGGTTCATCTAGCACTCACTCGTCTCAGAAGCTGCTATCGATAGGTAAGCTCAGTGTATTTACACAGCACAGAGAGATATACCACGTACGGAATACCCTTCCTTTCGTCTTACAGCCGTTTCGATAAGGTTAGCGGCTATTCGCTATAGCAACTGCATAAAAAGAGTGCTTTCCTTTCATTCTCTTGGAAGCGGAAAAAAGTGGCCCTGCTGTTCCTTCCCGTGTTGGCCCAGCACAGAGCCGCGTAGAACGCATTGTGGCCTTTCTTCTGTTTTTAATACATAGCTGGAGCCACTGACCAACAGAGAAATAAAATGTTACAGCGCACAGTAGAAGGCAAAGGCGTGCACGTGTGCAGAGGTGCAGAGAGCGGCAGGAGCACAGGAACGGAACGGCAGCTGAAGCGATAAGAGCGAAAACGCCGCCCGTTGGTGCAACATGTGAAGCGACTAATATATAGCATGCTAAAAAAAGAAAATAAATAAACACACATTTTATTTCCACATGTAATTGCATGATACTACTTCATTACTACGTTGGTTGAAAAGATAGAGCCATATATGCAAACGTTACTGTATTTTCTTTTGACTACCAGTGTCATGGCGACGCGTTATTGCCTATACTGAAACTAGCCGACTGTCCACCGCCTGCCTAAAGTCCCTCGATTACTGCCAGTTTTTTTAAGTACCGATATCTACTGCGTCGACCGCCATTATTTTCCTAGATAGCGTGCACCCGTCAACCAATGTCGAAGGAAAATCGCCCAGAGCATTCGACGGCCACTCAACTTTTCTCTTGGGCGATAGCGGTATCGTCGCGGCGGGCCTCGCAGATCTGCTGCTTCCTCCACCAGTCCTGCCACTGGTCGACCGTTTTCACAACGGGCCTTTCCGTGTTCAGCGCGTCGGCCAGCTGCTGCCACAGCCGTCGCCGGTCGATAGGGTGAAGCCCAGCCCCAGCTTGCTGATTAAAAGCCAGCTGGCAGATGCTGCTCATAAAAGCGAGCACCATCTCCCCTGGCCCTCAAACGCCCGATCCCTTAACAGGTGCAGAAGCTGACACGTTTTCCGCCATGCTCTCCGCCGCAACGGCTC
>NC_051158.1:151839043-151871647 GCF_013339745.2 Dermacentor silvarum | reverse complement strand
AACCGTATCGACTTTTTCTCTATAGGTTGTCTATAGAGAGGAAGTAGACAAAAATAAACAAACACCTTATCGACTTTTTTCTGTAGACTGACTATAGAATTAGAGCAGACAAAAAGAAATAAAACTCTTATTAACTTTTTTCTATAGACAGTCTATAGACAATGAATGGACAAGAATAAATAGAGACGGTATTAACTTTTTTCTATAGATAGTCTATAGAGAGGGAGTAGACAAAATCGCTGCTTCAAACACCTCCACCGACTATCAGTACTTCATTATATTTCTTTTCAATTCTACACCCTCACCGCTAACACGCTCGCTCGTTACGTCACCCACCCGCCTTACCGTCTATCCCCCTTTAGAAGAACCCTATACTGGGCCGAGGAGAGCATATGTCGCCTTGAAGAAGACAAGTCCACTTGTCGAAACGTTGGCTCCTGCTCTCACCTTGTTGTCGTGGTACTCATCATATTTAATTTAAACATTTTACAGGCCCTGGCGCCTCAAACGGCCAGTATTGTCGGTTACACTGATCTCCGTTAAAAACCACCTGCAACACATGAGCAATGATGCCCGCCAAAAGCTGAAAAAAAACACTACTACCAGCACTCTCAAATAATGGAACTTTGGAAAATGTTTTCACTGAGACAAATTTCATAACCCCGGTCCCAAAACCAGCACAAAAAAACGTGAGACACACACACAAACAAAAGAGAGGATGGAAGACAGCTAAAGGAAACTGGGTCTACCTACCCCAGTGGACAACTGAAGTGGGTGCTTGCACACAAGCCGGGCTACAAAGTTCGAATTGGTGCCGAATTAAAGTGCAGTTAGTGCATATTATAATGCAGAAGCGATCATGTTTGCAAGATATTACACTAATGTACGCCGCGCAAACTTTGGCAACGTCCAACAATAGCTTGCCTATCGTGCATAGGGGAGAATGGTATCCGCGGTTCCACACCACGCGCACTCCGCGCAACTAGCTCTCAGCAAGGTAAAATAAATCAGGAATTCCTGTTAGACCGAAAGCGGCCAGTACTGACGTTGGAGAGAAGGCGGATAGAAGTAATGCGTGGTCTTGTCTTAAACGCCACGTGGGCTCTCGGCTCCGATACGAGACAAATCGTGGAACGAATGTCGATTGCGCATGCATGTCCACGTGCTGGGAGAGAGCCTCTATCGATGAGAGACTATACTATAGCTAGTTATTAAAGTATTCACTTCGCGAAACATTTGGTCTGCTTCTATTTCGGCGGTTACCGGACAGTTTCTGAAAATTGTTTTGTAGTAGAGCGCTGCGTAGGCTTCCACTGTTAGCCAAAATTTCGACGGGGCAAGGTGAGGGCCACTCGAAGCTCCAACCAAACAAATTTAGATTGGTGTTTGTGTACTGGTTTTTCACCTAATTTGTACCAAGCTTTCACTGCAAATTGCACATCCTAAAACCGATCGAGGCCCACGGTATATTCTTCGCATTGATGAACTACTGATAATGCATGATTTTAGAATTTGCAATATCGATAGATAATTCGCTAAGTTTAGCTATCGAAAATTTTATACAGGGTGTCCCAGCTATCACGCAGCACGATTTAAAAAGAGGAACGGCGTTACGGGAAGCAAACCCAGTGCGTATTGTTTCCACTGCAATGGAGTAGCCGCCAGTAATTTTTTCGTTGCTGAGATTTAATTAGCTAATTGTAATTAATTATTTAACTCGAGAAGTATTGTCATAATTATCGAAGTGTCAATGAGAAAATTGTAGAGCATCATAAAAAACTACCGATACAGCGTTCTGTTGCTCCGTACGTGCTACATAGAAAGTGTTTTTCTGAGCGTGAAAGAAGCCCACGAATACACGCAAAGTGCCTCGAGCGCCCAGTCGCGCGGCACTCCTGCGTGTATTCGCGGACTCCATTCACGCTCGGAAAAACACATTTATGTGGCACGTATTGAGCAACAGAAAGCTGTATAGGTAGTTTTTCATGTCGGTCTACAATTTTCTCATTGACACTTCGATAATTAGGGCAGTACTTCTCGAGTTAGATATAATTACAATTAGCTAATTAAATCGCAGCAATGAAAATATTACTGGCCGCTACTCCACTGTAGTGCAAACAATACGCAATAGGTTTGCTTCGCGTAACGCCATTCTTCTTTTTTAAATCGTGCTGCGGGATAGCTGGGACACCCTGTATAGTTGTTTTAGGCCTAATTTTAACTGAAAACTTTGTAGATCGCATTCAGCAACACCTTTGAAAGCAGTTTTCAGTATCTTTCACGCGAGTTTTCTCTTATTTTTTTACGGTGTTTGGTCTAGAAAGCCTGCGAAATATTAAAAAAATAATTTCATTCACTCTGTACTTTTGCCCCTACTTTCCAGTGCTCTCAGCCGTGTTTCCAAAGAATGTGACCGAATGCCGGTTGTAAAGAAATTGCGATCAGCCCGGCCATCCACGCAGCCTCGTTGTCACCAGATGCGCGGAAACGCTCAGCGATGTTATCTTTATCAAAAAAGATTAAATATTCTGGGATTTTGCGGGCCAAAACAAACATCATCATGAGGTACGCCGTCGTGAGTGAGTCCGGGTTAATTTTGACCACCTGGAGTTCTTTATCGTGCGGTGGCGTATGTGCATTTCACCCTCATCAAAATGCCCTGCCGCCGTAACCTGGATACATCCTTATAATAATTCGCAGGCTTTCTGCGCATTCCAAAAAAACATACAAGAATCGCACGTATAACATAATGGAAACAACTTCATTTTCGGTGTTTCTGATTACGCTCTAAAACGTCTTCAATGAATCTTGTCGCAATGGGTCGCTTGATTTCAGGTGATACGGGCTGCATTTAAATAAAATACTGTTGTAATTAAATTTAGGCGCATGCTAAAGAGCCCCGTATGGTCACAATTAATCGGGGTCCTCCATGACGGTGTGCCTCAGAATCAGGACGTGGCTTTGGCACCCAACACTCAAGAATGTAACTAAATAGTGTAGCCTTATACGAATATCTTAAGTATTGAATGGTTGAACATAGGTAATTAATAGACTAATCACGCACCATATAATCGTCTGAGTAAGTCAAGTGGACTATGAACATAGAATACGTGATATGTCTGATTGACATAAGGAGAAGTAGCGTCGATATTCATAAAATCGTCTTCCTGTAGAGTTCTACATAATAGCAAATATCAGCTAATCCGGACGCTGGACATATTAACAAAGACGGTCGGCCAATGGCGATGAGCACTTTCGATCGAAAAGCTTTGTTATTCTAGCCACAGCTTTTTCTTCTTTTTTTTAAGCGAAGCTTTCTATGTCTGACTGATTCGTCCGTGAGCACCGACAACGCACTGCAGGAAAGCCAACCTACACAATAGGACTATCTGCGCGTCTGCGCACACTATAGAACAACGAAGCACGACATATACGTATCGTAGAACACTACAGTTTACATTCGCACACAGTTGTACCGATAAGAAGAATGGGAACTACAACGCCACGCTGCTCAGACGAACTGTATACATCTGCATTGCATTAAGGCACTGTACGTCCACACTAGCGACAAAAACGCGCGCGACACGCCGCGCGCGGCGAGGGGTGCTGTCGCGAGCGGCAAGATTCACGAAAAGCGGCAGCAACGCGCGGCAAACGCGCGAATGGGTGCGAGACCCATTTTTTCGCGGCAGCCGCAAAACGAGCACCAATAAGAAGCGAGCGGCGCTGTTGTGGCGCCACCTGTTGCATACGCAAAGAATCATAATCTATGGGCTCAGAGATTGAACAGTGACACGCACGCCGTAGAATCTCAGGGGCCATTTCCAGTCAAGGGGGCTGTTTTTGTTAAGCCTTCCCACACCACCACCGAGACGTCGACAAACGCAATGGAGGCGTTTTTGGAAACCGTTCGCGTGTATGCGTGCCTCTATGAGAAATTGAACGTCGATTTTATAAGGACAAGCAGCTGCGTCCCAACCGCTGGCACATGCGGGAAAGCAGAGTGTGCGCCTGGCTCTCAGTGTCCCTGTACCGCCATACAGGGCGCACCCGAAGCTTTCTCGTCGGCTTTATGGCACGTCGACGTCGCACAAGTAAATAACAAATATTATAGTGTTCACAGTCACCAGTAGCTCCTCGTCCGTATCCGACATGGCTGAGCGTGGCCGGCAGTGGGGCAAAGAAACACAGACACTTCCGATGGAACACGAAATCGGCAGAACAGAGAGCACGTTGTCACGAGAAGTATCGAATGGAACGAGACAACGCGGCACTCCACGCGCCGTTGCCGCGTGCCGCAAAACGGGAGTGTGAACTTGCCCGCGCGAGTCTGCCGCGCGGGCGCTTGCGCGTACGGCGTGTCGGGCGCGTTTTTGTCGCTAGTGTGGGCGTACCTTTACGCGCGTCCCCCAATGCATTCACGGCCGTCACCATGGGTAGGCCGCGGGTGCAGCGCACGGCAGTAGAGGCTGCCGTACGCGAACGTAAGCGCGATCGTGCCCGTAAGGCCGATCCCGTGTATCGGTGACAGGCAAAGCCTCTGACCGTCTATCACAGCGATCACAAGACAATACTGGGTAAGTGTAGAGTCGTCGGTGAAAGTGTGAGTGTGTGGGTGTAATCAACCGCCACATGATCTGAAATAAAGGCTATGCAACTCACTTAACGAAATGTGTCTGCATTCAACATCAATGTCCCAAAATACAATCCTAAACAAGCAATCAAATCACACATGCATCGCATCGAGTCACTCAGCATTTCTTGTGTTCGATGCGTGGTCATTGGCTTTGGACTTTGACTTTGATTAAGTTTGCATGGGAGAAAGCTTGGCGTTCAACCATCTTTCTTTGAGAAAAGGGTTCTCATTTTTTTAATGCGTAAGCATTTCTAAGCTTATCCAACAAGAAAATGCGTCCGTTCCCTACTAAAAAATCCTATTTGATTTCAAACGGGTTTCATCAAATAGGATTATGGAACGGGACCCCGTTTGAACCCATTTAGCCCAGACCTGTTTGTCCCCGTTTAGTCCACTCCCGTTTGACCCTGTTCGAACCTATTTATTTCCCTATTTGAGCCAGGTTTCTTTAGACTGGTCCGATGTCACTTAACATAAGTCACTCTTTAAATCTATTTGGTGCACTTATGGATTTGAGATCAGCCTTGAACGAGTTTTGTGTAACCTATGAGTGCGCTTGACATGTGTGACCTATAAGAGTATGCAACCTGAAAAAGATCGGTAGCTCATTTTAATATGTACTACAAGTATGCAAATGTAATTCTTGCAGGTGTGATGATGATGTATGGTGTTTAATGGCGCAAGGGCCAATATGGCCAAAGAGCGCCATGCCAGTGCTTGTGAGTTTGCAGTGAAGCGATGAATTCTGAGAGATAGATGAGGTGTGGCTGTAAAGGGGCCTAAATGAGTCGCTGTAAAGTGCGTAAAACATACATGTATTAAGATCATGGCAATGGCTAATGAGGTGTGCTATGAAAATGAAGAATGCATTGAGGGAGAATGATACGATTTACAAAATATAACAGATGCAAGAATTGGCCAGAAGCACAAGTGCCTAAACAAAGCCCTTGAAACACAAGGGCCTTAAGGCACGTGCGATAAAAATAAACTATCACAGCAGCATCCTCTGGAGAGAGGATGCGCTACGAACTTATTGGGCTAATAACGTGTAGTACAACATCGTTCAAGAAACGGAGAACTGCTTTGGCGTTAAAAAGAGATTCTTCACCAATAAACATCGTAGGATATGAAGAGGGATATGATAGTGGTATGCTACAGGGAAATGTTTCCTTCTCTCTGTTTCGGCTTCCCGACACTCCAGTAAGACGTGGAGTACGGTCAGCCTTTACCCACATCTGCCACAGAGGGGAGGTTCAGCACCAGTTAAAATGTATGAATGTGTACCATATGTATTTCCTGTTCTAAGGCGGCAAAAGAGAACTTCAGTGTGTCGTGACTTTGCTAATGATGGCCAGTTGCCCAAAAGGGGCTTAATTACATGGAGTTTGTTCAGTGTTTGTTCATCCCATAAGTGTTGCCAATAGTTTCTGAGTTTTTTGCGTAGAAATGGCTTTAAGTCTGTGGCGGCAACGGGTATGGAAAAATTGCTAGGTTTTGTTGCTATGGAAGTTGCCATTTTGTCGGCAAGCTCGTTACCCTCTATATACCTGTGCCCAGGCACCCAACATATTACAACCTGTTGATTAGAAGCATACATATTGCAGAGTAATGAATAGAGGTTATTTATAACAGGATTTTTCTGTTTTCGTAGAGATTTCAAAGATTTCACGACAATTAAGGAATCTGTGAATATAATGGCCTTTGGGAGCTTGGCTTTCTTGATGTGTTTAGTAGCCGACAGTAAGGCATAGGCCTCTGCCGTGAAGATACTGGTTTCAGGATGTAAAACGTCAGATTCAGAAAACGATGGGCCAACAGCCGCGTAAGAGACGCCGGCTTGTGACTGAAGCTCTCGAAAGTGCATATGTATGTGCGCCTCTGGGGCGTGTTTTGTTACATCTACAAATGATGTGTCGCATTCAACGACTTGCCATTGCCACGGCGGCAACAGCTCTACTGGAGCCATTAGGCAATTTTCGAGGATTGGGACATTCATCTCATCGGAAAGTTTTCTGACCCGCATTGAGAAAGGCTCTCTCACTGAGGGTCGATTACGGAATAGTGGAGCAGATGCCATATCGTTAAGATGTTTGTAGCAAGGATGTCGAGGGTTCGACTGTACTTTGAAGAAATATGTGAAACTGCTGTATGTTCTTTGTAGGTGAAGGGACCACTCATTTGATTCTACGTATAGACTCTCAATAGGGCTTGTTCTGAAGGCGCCTGTGGCTAATCGGATACCCAGATGGTGGACGGGATCCAGTATTTTTAGCGCGCTTGGCGCGGCTGAGTGGTATACCATGGCACCATAATCCAAACGTGATCGAACAAGGCTCTTATAGAGGTTAATTAGGCACTTCCTGTCACTTCCCCATGTTGTATGAGAGAGAATTTTCATTAAGTTCATTGTTTTTAGGCATTTTGCCTTCAGATATTTGATGTGCGGAATGAAGGTCAATTTTGCATCAAGTACAATACCTAAAAACTTGTGCTCCTTGTTCACAGGTATTCGCTGCCCAGACACTTCGATACTGGGATCTGGGACTAGTCCTCGCTTTCTTGTGAAAAGGACACAGGAACTTTTCTGGGGGTTAAGGTTAAATCCGTTTTCGTCTGCCCATTTAGACACTTTTTTAGGCCTTGCTGTATCTGTCGTTCACAATCTGCGAGGTTACAGGATTTAAAGCCTAATTGCACATCGTCTACATAGACAGAATAGATGATTGCTGGAGGTAGTGATGCACGGAGCGAGGTCATCTTAACAATGAACAGCGTGCAACTGAGCGCCCCTCCTTGAGGTACACCAGTTTCTTGTGTAAATGGGCGGGACAATACGTTGCCAATTCTGACTCGAAAAGTACGGTTAGACAGGTAGCTTTCTATAGTGCTAAGCATATTACCTCGAATGCCCATGTGCGACAGGTCTCGTAAGATACCGTACCGCCATGTCGTATCGTACGCCTTTGCCATATCGAGAAATATAGACAAGAAATACTGATTGTGTACAAAAGCGTCACGGATGTTTGCTTCGATGCGAACGAGGTGGTCGGTTGTAGATCGGCCTTCCCTAAAGCCACATTGAAATGGGTCAAGCATTTTGTTCGACTCTAAGAAATTTACAAGACGGCGATTGATCATTTTCTCAAAAAGTTTGCAAAGGCAGCTCGTAAGTGCTATAGGCCGGTAGCTGGTCACCAATGATGTATCATTACCGTGCTTTAAAATTGGGATGACAATAGCTTCTTTCCATTTAGCTGGCAGATACCCAGCGGCCCAGATAGTATTAAAAAGTGTGAGTAATGTGATTTGCGTGTCGGGGTGCAAGTGCTTAATCATATCGTACATGATTCGATCCGGACCCGGTGCAGAGCTCTGACATGCTGACAAGGCGGCTTTAAGTTCGGCAATGCCAAAAGGACGGTTATAAGGGTTATTTGGGCTGCATTTTCGGTTCAGTGGCTTACATTCTTCTATTGCTTTGTACTTCAGGAAGCTCGCTGAGTAGTGGGTGGAGCTAGACACATGCTCGAAGTGTTGACCAAGTGCGTTGGCCTGGTCTTCCAACGTGTTTCCTTCTTTATCCACCACGGGCAACGGATGAACTTGTTGTCCCTTAAGCCTCCTTAGTCCGTTCCATACTTTTGCCTCCTGTGTGTACGAATTGATGCCGGACAGGAACTTCTCCCAGCTTGCCCTTTTAGCTTGTCGTCGCGTTCGCCTTCCTTGTGATTTTATGTTTTAAATTCCATCAAATTTTCTGCAGTTGGGAATCGGCGAAGTATGCCCCACGCTTTATTTTGTTTTTTTACGCGCCTCCTTGCACTCATCATTCCACCATGGAACTCGTCTTCGGGATGAGCTACCGCTTGATTGTGGAATGAACTTGTTTGCTGCGTCGATGATAAAAGCGGTAAAATACGCTGCCGCGTCATCTATACTAAATTCGCTGATAAAATCACGGGATATAAAAGTCGATTCCTTAAAAAGTTTCCAATCAGCAGAGGCTAGTTTCCATCTAGGTACATGTGGAGGGGAGTCACCTTGCATTACTAGACTTAGAGTTAATGGAAAGTGGTCACTTCCGAATGGGTTTTTGATTACATTCCATTCTAAGTCAGGAAATAGGGAAGCAGATCCAATCGCCAAGTCTATCGATGAGTTGGAATTGTGGTGAGGATTATAATATGTTGGCTCCTTCTTATTAAAGAGGCATGCACCGGAGTTTACTAAAAAGTTTTCTACGAAACGGCCTCTCGCGTCGCATCGTGAGTCTCCCCACAATGTATTGTGGGCGTTAAAATCTCCCACGAGTATGTAGGGCTCGGGAAGTGGATCGATAAGATTATAAAAGTCTGTTTTCTCGAGGTGATGATTTGGGGGTATGTAAATAGAACATACCGTGACCAATTTGTTAAATAGGATAGCCCGAACAGACACTGCCTCAAGGGGCGTCCGAAGGGCGACGTGTTGACAAGCTATGGACTTGTCGGCCACTATTGCTACACCGCCGGAGGCGTTAGCCTCGTTACGGTCTTTTCGGAAGATGGTGTATTGACGAAGGAAGTTTGTGTTTGTAGGTTTCAGATGTGTCTCTTGAACACACAGCAACTTTGGATTATGTTTGTGTAGGAGTTCTGTAATGTCGTCGAGGTTGTGAAGAAGTCCTCTGACATTCCATTGTAGTATTTGTGTCTCCATAATGACAGATGTGTTTGTGCTGTGTGTTTAAGAGGTGAGGATTAGCTCACGGGGCCCTTTGCAGGCGCCGTGATACGAGATTTTTCTTTTCTGGAGCGGTCGAGAGATTCTCGCCGCTCCTTAGGCGCTGGTGGCGCCGTCTGGCCGGTTGTTGTGTCCATCGCATCTTGCGAGTCGCTGGACACGCGCTCTTGCGAGCGGTTAGTTTGACGTGAAGGCCTCGTCTCGAGGGACGAGACCTTGGAGGCCACCAGCCCTGAGGTCGATGGCCCCGTGTTCTGAGATGGCGGAGCAGCCTGAGCTGCAGCCGCCGAGGGGGCGGATGGCGTCGCTGGCGGCTCACTGCGTGTGAGCCGGACAGCCGCCGGAAACCGTTGTGTCGCTGCCCCCTGACGCGTCACATCGGCAAAGGTGTTTTTGGGCATGTATGATACCCGCCTACGTGCCTCCTTGAATGATATGTTCTCCTTTACTTTGATTGATACAATTTCTTTTTCTCTTTTCCAGGTAGGGCACGACCGCGAGTATGCGGCGTGCTCCCCATCGCAGTTTACACAGTGGAGAGAGTTTTCACATGATTCAGAGAGGTGTTCGTTCGCACTGCATTTTGCACAAGTCTGACGGCCTCGGCAGTTCTGTGAACTGTGGCCAAATCTTTGGCATTTGAAGCAACGGAGAGGGTTGGGGATGTACGGCCTTACTCTGATTTTAATGTAACCTGCCTCGATGGTTTCTGGCAGCACACTGGAACCGAATGTGAGTATTAGATGCTTAGTGTCATTTCTTTACCATCACGCCGCATTCTGATCCGTTTACGTTGACGTTACCATCACGCCGCATTCTGATCCGTTTTACGTGATCTACATCTCTTCTTTCCATTCTTCCAGAAGTTCAATCTCGGTAAGCTCCATGAGATCAACATCGGAAACTACACCGCGGATGGTGTTCATGGTGCGGTGTGGGGTCACTGAAACGGGTATGTCCCCAAGAGACACTAGGTTAGATAGTTTTTCATGTTGCTTTTTGTCATGAAGTTCCAAAACAAGGTCCCCACTTGCTAGTCTGGATGCCTGATAGCCTGGGCCAATTGTCTGAGTTAGACATTTGGAAACGAGGAAAGGCGAGATCATTCTCGTTGTCTTTCCTGGTCTCTCACAGTGAATTACTTGATAGCGGGGGAAATTCTCGGTGTTACGGCCAAAAAATTTAAATACTTCTTCGGTGCGCCCTCGTTTCTGAGGGCGATCAGGGAGTTTGGGAAAGGATCTATCCATCCAAATTTGCAGTTTTCGGCAGTAACGCCAGCCGCCCACCATGGAGCCCAACAAGGGGACGCCACAGGTCTTATAGAAAACAAGTCCTGCGGACGCCAACTGTACATCACCACTATAACCGAATATGAAGTAACCTAGGTTGGCTCCTCACACAGGGTTAACCCTCGCTGCCAAGAAGGTCGGAAGTAATATAGAAGAGAGTAGACGACAGGAAAAATAAAAAGGGGAGAGAGAAAGACGAAGATTGGAGAGAGAAACAGGAAAAGGCAACTACCGATTTCCCCCGGGTGGGTCAGTCCGGGGGTGCCGTCTACGTGAAGCGGAGGCCAAAGAGGTGTGTTGCCTCCGCCGAGGGGCCATGAAGGTCCAAACACCCGGCTTCGGCTCAACCCCCAGGATCCCCTTTTCCCCGGACACGGCTAAGCCGCGCACGGTTAGACGCGGGAGGGTCCAACCCTCGTGTGCTCGGGTACATGGTGGCGCAACTCACCAAACGCCTGCTGACGCAGACGCCCCTGCGGGGTTGCAGGTGTACTGCATGCTTTATCATTTGTACTCATTTTACTACAGTGTTGTGTTGCTGTAATGGTTTGTGCATAAAACAAATGTACAGCAAAGCGTAATTTTAAGTTGGAAAAACGTCGGGTGAAGAGGACTTGTAAAAGAAAGACATAAGTATACTTTACGTGTGTTTTTATGTACACCCATTCAAACATTATTACTGAAGCGCTCTGATATTAAGACGGGGCATGTCGCACATCTGACAAGCATAGTTTATTCGAAATTCTATAATGGTACTCTGACAGAAAACCAGTGGAATGTGTTGCTTTGGTGAGAGCTTGCAGGGCACCTGAAAAAGTAAAGAAAAGCCAACAATTTCTTTTCACTTATGCAACAGGTTCACACAAAGGCTAAAGCAGTTTTGCGTATGTTCACACAGATAAGAATGGGTAAGCATTCAGAATATAGGAGATACTAACAAATCTCATTCAAAGGTAACTGGTTTCAGGCAATTTGGCTATGATTCTAAGGGAACATGCATTACTGTGGTAGAATAAACTGTCAGAATTAGCGGGCCACTGAAACAAGTGTTATAATCAAAAAGACATCACTTATTCGATTAACAATAGTATTGAAGCAACAGAATTAAGTAGTACAAGCATAAAATACACATTTAAAAAGCAGCATGGACACGCCACGCTAATAAATTACTTGGAAGCTACCTTTCTGCCAGCAAAGTAATACCGTTGTGGAATAGTGGCTTTAGCATCCGTGTTTGGCTGATTTATCCCATACTGATAATTATGAGACTTAGATGGGCTAGTTGGTTGCTGGCTTGATGGAACATCTTATGATGGTGTTTGTAGTAAATTCTGCTTCTTTCTACGCCACGATCTCATTGGTAATCCAGGACAGAGTGTTCCTCTGACCCCTGACAAAGTGCAATGAGCATGAGAAGGTACCGCCTCCTGCTTTTTAACTATATTGCACGAGAACACTATAATATGGTCGTGCGTCGTCCTGAAGGGAACATCACCTTAGACGACTCTTGCACAGGAGGGTGCTTGGTGCACCTGAGTAGTTCTGCCGGTCTCACTGATTATTGTCCCTAAAAGGCACTAAAATGACGCGTGATGGACGCTCGCACGATATAGCTAGAAATGGGGGAGGCTGTACACCTGGCCTCCAAAACATGCATGTTCATGTGTATGCATAGAGTTGTCAGCTTGCTTATTTCCTGTGCTCTGTGTTTCTGTGTGGACCTGCGTGCTAGGCCATGCCACGGGCTTGTCCGAATGTTTGGTATGTTATTGGTACTTTCTTCATTAACAAGTTCAGGGCCACGATCTTGTAGCAATGCATTTTCTGATGCCGTTTCTAATAGTGCTTCGTCAGTTGTCATAGTGACACTGTGCCCATGTTGTCAGTATGGATTTGATGGAACATGTTATAACGGTGCATGTGAGGACGGGACATAGAAAGAGTGCACTGAGGACAATCGCCGAGCTTCAACTGAGGTTTACTGCAGCAGTTCCTGCACAGAAACATTGGACAAAACACCACCATGGCGCACATTGTCCACGCGATCATAACAGAAAGTCATCATGTCATACAGCACTACAAACGTTCTCATCTGCACAAGATTAAAGACACATTTGTACTACACGTTATACCCCATCATCAATTTACGCTCTTCAAACCCGCGAAATTGAAAACCTTTTCTTGCAAATATGTCTTTTCTTTTTGATAAATTAAATGACGTGATGTTAATGCAACTTTCTCCATTCTTTTTTATATGAAATGCCCCAAACAATTCTCTCTCTCTTTGATCCTTAAAACTTCCAAGTATACAAGTGTCGTCGTACACTGGAGTGCAAATACACCTTTGCAATGGCCAGCCAAACGACCCCCCCGCTACAAAAGCCTGCACGGATGTAAACCACCTCTGTCTCGCAGCGTACGAAGCCCTTAACATGCTGTTTTGCACTCTTTTGTGAAGTGCGTGCACTGTTCACAGCATAGCACATTCGTGCCAGTTTTTCCGAGCGGAAGAGACTATGGGACTATTGGAACTAAAAACTTTTAAGAGAGACATCGCATTGAACAGTATCAGATCCGCGCTTGAATGGTGATGCGAGCATCAGAAAGCTCGGAGTGCAAACCAAGAGGCTCAAGCAGGTGGGTTTCCCTGGTGAAACAATCGCTTCTGTTGTTGAAAGCCTATTTGGTGAAGTAAGGTCTGGTGTGGGGAGCAGGGGAGCCGATAAAGAATGGTCAAGGAAGCTGTTAATGGTGCCTTATTTGCACAACCTCTCCCACCACTTGAAGAAAGTGGCCGGAAAGTGCGGCCTTCCCATAGTGTTCTCCGCTCAGAAAAACTGGGGTGAATTTGCCGTGCAGTGAACAGTGCACGCACTTCACATAAGTGTGCGAAACAGCATGCTAAGGGCTTCGTACGCTGCCAGACGGAGGTGGTTTACCACAACCCGCTCTCTTGTGGCAGGTGTTATGTCAGCCAAACTGGTAGATGTTTTAATGACCATTTGAGGGAGCATCGAGCATCCGTGCAGGCTTTCGTAGCAGGGGGTCACTCGGCGGACCATTGCAAAAGGTGTCCTTGCACTCCAGTGTACGACGACACTTGTATACTAGGAAGTTTTAAGGATCAAAAAGAGAGAGAATTGCTTGAGGCATTGAGCAAATGCTCAAATGCTTGAGGCTTGAGGCATAATGCAACCTTCTCCTTCCAAAGGAAGGAGAAGGTTGCATTAGCACCGCATCACTTTGTCAAAAAGAGAAGAGATGTATTTGCAAAAGGTTTCCAAGTTGGCGGGCTTGAAGAGCGTAACTTGATTGTATAACGTGTAGTACAAATGTGTCTTTGATCTTGCGCAAATCAGGATGTTCCGTAGAGTTGTATGACATGACCATCTGTTGTGATCGCGCCGACACAATGTGCGCCATGGCGGTATTTTGTCCAATGTTTCTGCGCAGAAACTGCTGCTTGTGTAATTTTTCTGCTGTAAACCTCAGCTGAAGTTCAGCGATTGTCCTCTGTGCATTCTTTCTGTGATCCGTTCTCACACAGCGCCGTTATACGATGTTCCATCAAACCCGTACTGATAACGTAGGCACAGTGTCACTATGACAACTGACGAAGCACGATTAGAAATGGCATCAGACAACGCATTTCTACAAGCTCATGGCCCTGAACTTGTTAATGAAAAAAATACCAATAACGTGCCAAATATTCGGCGCAGCACACGGTATGGCCTAGCGAGCAGATCCACACAGAAACACAGAGCACAGGAAATAAGCAAGCTGACAACTCTATGCGTACACATGAGCATGTATGTTGTGGTGCTCAGGTGTACAGCCTCCCGCATTTTTATCCATATTGTGCGAGCATCCATCCCGCATCATTTTAGCACCTCTAAGCGCAATAATCAGCGAGACATATAGAAGAACTCTCAGGTGCACCAAGCACTATCCTGTGCAAAAGTCGTCTAATGCGATGTCCCGTTCAGGATGATGCACAACCATATTATAGTGTTCTCATGTAATATAGTTAAAAAGCGGGAGGCCTTATCATGCTCATTGCATTTTGTCAGGGGTCAGAGAAACACTCTGCCCGGATTACCAATGAGATCTCTGCCGGTCGTGAACAGTGGATGACAAGGTGGCATGGAATGAAGCAGAATTTGCTACAAACTTGCGATCTTGCAACTTTTGGAGATATCGCAGCTGCGTACAACGTATGGAAACCTTTGGGTGATAACATTTTCCCTACAGTGTTGCAGTCAAGATTTCGAGATACCCGGAGCACAGCACAGAAGCATTGCTAGATAAGAAGTCAAATATACATAAAGTCGATACTGAGCCACGAAAAAATTTTCGACTTAACTGATATGTTCAGATATCAGAGTTTGAGTTAACAAGGGTTCAAGGGATAATCCGGAGTCCCCTACTACAGCATGCCTCATAATCATATCGTGGTTTTAGCATGTGAAACTCAAGAATTTAATTTTTTAGAGCAAACAGTATATGCATAAGACCAAATGATAATATAGAATATGCTGACAGCAGCTACATAAACAAAAATTTCGTACTTTCAAGAAATTGTCAGATGGTCTGAGCAAAGATCTACTAATGCCAAAATTATGGCCATTAGTTATAAAAGGCCTATTCTGCAATACCTTCCTTACATTTAACTCAAATTATATGTGCAGTGTACACACATGGTGCTAACTACAGCTGAAAAAGATTGGCACTATTCCTTGAAGTAAGAAGTGCATGGTACTTTTTCACGGAATAGCAGCAGTTTGCCTTGCGATTGTTAGCCTATGCAAATGGATTTAAAACTTCTTGACATCCCTGTCCCCTGGAGAGGTTCAATAGTCGCATTGCGCCTCCTTTCATCAGTTTTTGGCCACAAAGTCATGCAGATAAAAACATTAACCTGAGTTTGAACCTGTTAATGCATTCCGTTTCATAATAATGCAATTGTGGTCACTGAAAAAAAGAAGCTCAAGTTGCGGAGCAGAAACAGATTCCAGGGTTACACCATGGCAGCTACGCCACGTGGACCTTTTCTTTTACTTCAGAAGGAGCTGACTGCAGGCATGTTCCACGGTGCAGGTTACTCTCGCCAAGATATCGTGAAGTATCCTGCAGTGTCGAAGTTCAGTCCTTTGCACAAAATGGCAGTTTCAGGTTTAGTGGGCTTGCAGGAAGACAAGCTGAAGTTAACTTCTTGGTTTAAACAGGCTTTTTTTGTTTTAATATGTCAAGCTTTCTTGCGACAGTTTGCACAGGTGGTCCCTTAGCGTCGCTATGAAGTGGACATAGAGCTGCTCTAGTTGGCATCTTGCAAATGTGTCAGTTTTCAAGCCCTTGATTTTCTGTCAGCATTCTTGAACTCTTGCTATTAGTAATTTCTGCCCGGCTGGCCGAATTATCCGGAGGCTCCACACTGACGCTACTGATGTCTCAAAGTGCCAACTTTTCAAGACAAGCTTCTTAGCTTTGTAAGTCTGGTTGAAGGAAAGGTGGCACTTATAGATTTCTAATCTGGACACGAGTAAGACGAACCAATGTGCCTTGGCTAAAATGTGTTATCCATAACTTCTGTAGGCAATTTTGTCAAAGCTTCAACGAAAATTCATCTAATCAGGTAACATGATGATGAGCATGTGCTCAATGACCAAGTTACTGCCAGCATGCTACCACTGAGAGCAATTTTCTCAACCCTTGACTAACTGCTATACACTATGGACAAGACGTAACCAAGATTCGCTGGCTTGTTTCAATAATGTCTAGAATAGGCACCTGTAAGTGCCACCTTTCCTACAACGACATTTGCAAACCGAAGAACCTTATCCTAAAAAGTCTGCACTTGAAGACATAGATAGCGTCAGTGTGGGGCCTCAAGATAATTCGGCAAGCCGAGAAATTACTGACAGCACGATTACAAGTACACCAACAGAAAACCAAAGGCTTGGTAGGCAATGCAATCTTCACAGCGCTAACTACAGCAGGTCATTGTTCAGAAGTTCTTGAATGCACAACTTTATGCCAACTTCACACCAATGCTACTGAAGCACCCATGCAGACAGTTGCAAAAAAAAAGCTTGATGCCCCACGAGAAATGCGCTCACTCAAACCATGGAAGTTATGTGTAACTTGTCTTCCTACAACTACAATGAACCTAAAGCTGCTGTTTTGCACAAGGGAACGAACACCAACACTGGTGCCTCACTCAACCCGAGTCACCTGCTCCGTGGAAGGTGCAGTCAGTCAGCTTCTTTGTGAAGATGAGGCCCGCACCTGCACTGTCAGTGAGCTGTACAAATTACAGAAGCACAGCCTACAAGCTTATGTGTCTTAGTGTGAGCAAAGAACCCGTATGGGCTCCAAAACCCATCGAACCATTTAACCCAACCCAACGAGCCAAGCTAGTTTCGTTCCGAGAAAAGTTGCAGCACGTAGGCTTATCCTAGAATTCTTTCTCGGCCCAGAACAAGCTTGGCTTGTTGTGTAGGCACATAAATAATGAAAAGGCATGCATCACTACCTGTGAAAAAAAAGAATGCAAAAAATGCATATAGAGTACACAGGTGCAGTGTCTATCACATACCATTATTGTGCAGTAGATGCTACATTGGCTAAACAAGCCAAATGTATAAATGACAGGCTGCGTAACCACGCAAACTTGATGTGTGGGTCAGTTGACATTAGTATTGCACTGCTCTCAGTGCAATGTGCACCCATATTTAAAAACCACTTGATTGTGGCAAAATATAAGGACCAGAGTGCTTCAGAGATATGTGAATCTTTCCTTATTCAAATGACGGGGAACCAGTGTGTTAGCTCCCTATCAATAGAATTATTAGACATTGAGACTGCTTATCATCAATGTAAAACAAATCGCGCTAGCCATGCCATGCGCCCTTTTTGTATTTGTGTGAGCAACATGCATTCAGATTGATCTATTCCACCCCTTTCGTCCTTGGCACCATATCGCTGTGCGAGTAAAAACTGGACTTTTTCTTAGTGAAAGAGTGTTAGTTTAACACACAAACTAGCTCCATGGCAGTTTGTAATAAAGGAGTATAAGCATCCTCTGAAAACATGCCCATAAAGAACAGTGCTAAAAGAGCTCTTTAAAAAAAGAACATGAATGTATCTGTCATAAAGGCCAACTCTTGTGTCTTTTACTTGACATATTTTTCAATACCAATCTTGAGGTGCAAGCTCACCATAGTATATTACCTTGCCAATGAAGCAAATCACAGTAGTGCTTGACTGTCGTGGGAACAACTCGGATATGAAGATTGGCACCAATTCGCAGCATAGCATGTTCTGCTTACAATTCATCACCAGGCCGAGCCATACCTATAGCAGCATTAAAAGAAGTGAGCTTAGTGCCATAAGAGAAACAATATAGAAAGTGACAATGTGAACAAAGCAACCTTCATTAGGCATAAACAGTAATAAAATGTAGACATTGTACCCATAGCTAACTTGACTTTGAGCAACATAGCATGCACAGTAAGAAAGATCTGATGTATGAGCCATCTACTTGAAGATTACTCGAAAGCCCCTTTTTGCCGCCCCCCCCCCTCATGCACGGATGGCTGTCTGGCTGAGTAAACCTGGTTTATCCCAGATATAGTGTAAGCAAGCGTTGTCACTTGGGGGGGCCAATCCTAATATTATTGCAGAACATGTATTCTTACAATGATGTTAATTTTTTTGTAACGCTGGCCATCCTGCAGACCCTGCAACATTATAGCATCGATAAGGCTAATCGCATTACCAGATAAGGCTAACCAATAAGTGTCCCAAGAAGCATAACTCTGGATTTCTACTGGGAAGCATTCACTACATTTTGACAAATATGCTTCTATAGCTTCAACTCTATTTTCATCAACATAGTACAAGCTTCAAGCATCTGCACAAACTTAATGCAAAAGGGTGCCATTAGGAATACCACAATAGTTTCCTACCAATTCAGCCTTTAAAATAAACACTAGCAAGTTCTTTACTATGCCTAGAACAAATGAAGCTGTTCTGGAATTGAATAAGCCTTTTCCATACATGCGAAAATGACCACCACTATGACTTGCTTAAGGGCATTTTGTAGACAAAAAACACCAAGCACAAGAGTTGAAGCTTGGGCAAGTCGGTAACTTCATTTTGGTGGTGCTCACAATGAACACATGTGAGGGAAATAAGCGACAGACAGAGAGTGAAAGCGTGCTGTGCTCTATCGCTCTCTGTCTGACTGTGACTTCCTTGGTATGCGTGCACTGTGGATGTTCCTTATCTCTTTAGTATGTGTGCACAGTGAATACCATTGAAAGGAACATAGAGATGAGATAGTGCTAGAATGAATACAATGAACAAGAAACGTGCCTTCTGATGCAGCACATCCTTATGCGACACAATTTTCTGGCAACATCCTAAGCCTGCTATTGCACTGAAAATGGCTTATTCGAGCTGCTGTACAAGACAAGTTTGCTTTTACAGAATACTGATGACATTTGTTCAATTATTTCGACAAACTTGTGCTTATGCAGTAATGTGAAAAGGTGGCATCATTAAAAGCCACCTTAGTTCTTGTGTAAAAAATTTAAATTACATTATGGGGTTTTACATGCCAGAACCAGTCTGATCATGAAGCACGCCGTAGTGAGGGACTCCGGAATAATTTGGACCACCTGGGGTTCTTTATGGTGCGCCTAAATCCAAGTACACAGGTGTTTTCGCATTTCACCCCCTTGAAAAGGCAGCCGCCATGGTCACGATTTCATCCCGAGACCTCGTGCTTAGAAGCTCAACACCATAGCCACTAAGCAACCATGGCAGGTATGCAAAAAAAAGAAAGCATACAGTCAACTCCAGAGATCAGGCTAGGTATAAATAAGCAACAGTCAACAAGCTGAACCTTTGCATGATTGCTTTGCATAATGGTTGAGGTAAAAACAATTGCCGAAACATTCCAGATGCACTCAACACGATTTGGAGAAGACAGCATATGAGAGTTAAAAATGTTGAAAGGAAAATGTTTAGAGTAGTGCTTTGCTGCTGCAATGGTTTTTGTCAGTGCGCCAGTGAGCACAGTACGACTGAGGCAGCTGCTGAAAATAATAGATCCTCTTTATGGCTTTTTAGGGACTGATTTGCATGGTTTGTTGCACTCCTCAGGAATTTGCTTATTCATTTATAAACATATCTCATAGGCTCCAGTGGGAGTATTGCGTGAGGTGGTAGGAAAAAATTTCTGAACTAAAAACGAGAACATTCAACAAAAGAACTCAAACAAAAGAAGAAAAAAACCTCTCTCACAATGTGGCTGCAAATCGGGCAGCTAGCTTATAAAAACAAAGCAATTAGAAACAGTTTCATACTGGTAGTGCTTTAGGAGACAGAATGTTAAATTCTGAGCTTCGAACACTTTAAGCCACCTTTTGTGGCCTTTTGGTCTGAGGTCCCGTTCTCCCTAGTATTATGGGAATCAATAACCCCGCTCCCCCCCAAATTTTTTTAAAATGTAATACACAATTAGGTCAACTTACAGAAATATAATTAAGAACACAGAATTTGCGCATGCACACATGTTAGAAGAGAGAGAAACTGAAGTCTACAAGAATGCGTAATAACAAAGGTAACCAAAGCCCTGCTGCTTTTGTTGGGCAAATCATAACAAGACATGAAAGGATATGCATGCCTCACAAGATGGTCCCTAAAAAATTGCCACAATGCAGTCAGTAGGGAGCACATCATGCATTTCTACAATAGCCTCCAATTACATTTAACTCAGAGGAGGCTACTTAAATGAATTGATTAAACTGAAGGTAGGCCAGATTCAAAATACGCAATTCAAGTAGACCGAAACTGCAAGTTATGAATATAGCATATTCATAGCAACAGTGCTGTACATTATGTCATACATGCCAACCTGTGAACTTTATGTTTTGTAAAAATTCTGCAGACAAAAATTTTTTATTGGCGAGGTAGCACACATTTTTTAAAGCTTCCTCTCAGCACCCACACTGTTGCATTGATACACACATAATTCACCTTTATTTAACAGCACACAAAGCAGCAGCGAACTGAAACACCAGAACTGACAACACTGTTTTATATCACCAGAGCACATTTGCAGTGTTCTTGCTGCTGCCGATTTAGCCTGTTTAAGAAATTTATCTGAACAAACTGGCCTAAAGCAAGTGCCCCCTCTGGTATGCTCGTTAGAGATCACGAAAAATACGAAAAATTCAGGAGAGTTGACAGGTATGAATTATACCAACAAAACCAACAGCTTGTGTAAGTGGCAGGGACCATTTTGTACACACCTTGTCGCAGCATGCAGATCAGATGATTTGCCGTGCTGTTCCGGCTGCAGAAATGTCTTAGGTTCCTATGCGGTGTAGAGATGCCTCTGGTTCACGAAATCTTGACATCCCTAAACAATAAGAAATGTTCAATTTACTGTAATCCCTGCTGAAACTGCAAGCTTGCAAGTTAACAAGATCATGTTACATTCTGAAAAGTCTCACACAATCAAACTACACGAAGCTGCATCTGGTTGTGCAAACATCTGATTGTTACACCACAAGCGGTTATTTAACATGAAATGAAACTGCAGCAAACATAAATCTACTATCAAAAGCTTCCCACAAATGCACATCTGTAGGAAGTGAAATGTGAATTGTACTACGAAGAAAATTCCTTAGCACATGAAAAGTGTTCCAAAATCGAATTTCTTTATGCGGTGGAACAAAGCATTGTCTCGAAGGACGATGCACTGGAAATTACAAGAACAAACGCCCTATTTTTCAGCAGACAAAAAAATTCGATGAAAAAGAAACACGGCTGTTGTAATCTCGGCTTCTCTGAAATAAACATTTACAAGCACACGAAAACACACAGGACACCCAACACAAGAAATACAGCCTGTCTGGCGACACTATATGTAGTAGAATTCGCATACAAGCTAAAATCTGGCCATGCGTCAGACACAACAATCTAGTACCATCTCGCGCAGCTGTTAGCTGACGGACAGCCTCCCGCATTTTTAACTATATCGCACCAGCATACTATGAAATGGGTGTGCGTCGTCCTGAGAATAGCAGCTTAGCAGATGACGCTTGCGCTGGAGAGTGCTTTATGCGCCTCTGCTTACTTTTGTCGGTCTCGCTAAGTATCGCCGTTGAAGGCGCTAAAATGGCCCATGATCGACGCTCGCGCAATATAGTTACAAATGCGGAAGGCTGTACTTCTAGAAATACCTATACAGAAATTACGTACACAAGCAGTAACTCTCCCTGCTTGATTTTTTTCTTTACCATTCAGGTCAAACAATCACCGTTAGCATACGTTATAGCAGAAAGCAAATACATGATAAAGCTCCTGGCAACGTCCAATACGTTTCAGGACATCTTTTGTGAGACTGTTCGCTAAATGTGCACTGCGACATGAACGAACATTCGAAAAACACATTTATCATTGTGGTCGCTTTACTAATCATCTCGTGATCCGTATAACAATTCACACTTCACGAACCATTGACTACAAAACTGCGCGCAAGCGCCGGACTTACCTTTCTAGGCGTAGTCGGAAAACGCTCCTTCATGTCAGGTCGCGGCGTCGACTGCACGACGATCCTTCCGACGTAAACACTGTTGAATTGCGGATGAACTACAGCACGTAATAGCTCAACAAATTCTTCCGTGCACTGTGATCCGATGCGATATTATCAGAGACCGGGAACAAAGAAACCGCAAGCGGGCCATAACTACGATAATCGACATCGGCGAACCACGCGAAAGGTACTGCGAGCTGCGTTACGCGGTCCCAGGGGTAAGGTGATCATCAAAGCACACAAGGGGCACGACATTTTCTCTCGACACAGCGTACACACGATTAAACATCCACATGGACCTGCCTCAATGCAGCGCGCACGCACAGCAACAGGCAGCAACAGCACGGTCATGCCTGGATGGATGGATGGATGGATGGATGAGGCTGAACCCTTTAAATCGGGCGGTGGCATACGCCACCTAGCCATGGCTATTAACATAATTTGTACTTTCTGGTGGGTGAAATTTCACCCCTGCCTTAATTTTATCCACCAATCAGATAACCTCTGTTTGGTTATTTCTACCCGCTTAAAGTCTATTTTGCCTTCACTGTCCCTAAACCCCAATGCTTTGAAAAAATCAACCCCGTTGCCTTGCACTGTAGGGTTAAGCCCCTTACAGAAAAGTATGAGGTGTTCAGCCGTTTCCTCTTCTTCTCCACACGCACAGCACAACGTGTCTATACCTTGGTACTTGATTCGGTACATCTTAGTCCGCAATACTCCCGTCCTGGCTTCAAACAACAAAGAGCTTCCCCTAGAATTATCGTAGATATTTTCTTTGGCAATTTCTTGCTTGAAAGTTCGGTATGTGCCCAGTGCTGATTTCGTCTGCATCCCTGTTTTCCACAGACCCCTCTCTGTTTCCTTAACCTTTTTCTTAACCGCTGTTTCCTGGTTTGCACCCCTCCTGCAGTCCAAATATTTGATTGACAGTTTTCTGGTCAGCTTCCTCCATTTTGTATCAACATTCCTCATGTACAAATAACTGAAAACTCTCCTTGCCCACCGCTTTTCTGCCATCTCTCTCAATCGCTCCTCAAATTCTATCTTGCTGCTGGCTTCCCTGCCCTCGAATGACGTCCATCCCATGTCACCCTGTACCCCCTGATTTGGTGTATTTCCGTGTGCTCCCAGAGCCAGTCTACCTACCCCTCGCTGCTTAACTTCCAACCTTGCTCGAACCTCTGATCTCATGCACAGGACCGCATTGCCGAAAGTCAAACTAGGGACCATCACCCCTTTCCAAATCCCTCTCACCACTTCGTACCTATTGTAATTCCACAGTGCCCTATTTTTCATCACAGCTGCATTTCTGCTACCTTTAGCCGTCACATATTTTTCATGTTCCGTTAGGTACTCAGCCCCATTGTTTATCCACACTCCAAGATATTTGTACTTATCCACCACCTCCAGCGTAACCTCCTGTATCCTATGCTCGCTGCCCTGATTATCATTAAAAGTCATGACTGCCGATTTTTCTTTACTAAACTTCAAACCTAAGCTATCTCCCTCTTTACCACAGATGTCCATTAATCTCTGCAAGTCTTCCTTGCTGTCAGCCATATGTACAATGTCATCTGCATACATCAGTCCTGGTAATGACTGTTTAATCCATTCTCCCTGCTTGAAATAGGAAAGGTTGAAGCCAAGTCCGCTCTTCTCTAATTTTTTCTCTAATCCTTGTAAATACAGCATGAACAACAGAGGTGACAGAGGGCACCCCTGCCTAAGCCCCTGCTGTATCTCTATAGGCCCAGATACCTTGTTTTCCCATTTTATAAGCACCCTGTTACTTTTATAGATATCTTTTAAAAGATTTCTTACTCCATCTTCCACCTCTAGAGTGCCCAGTATGTCCCACAAATCCTTTTGGATTACACTGTCATAGGCTCCCTTGATATCCAGAAAGGCAAGCCATAGGGGCCTGTGTTCCTTTTCTGCTATTTCAATACACTGTGTCAATGAGAACAGATTATTTTCTAACCTTCTTTGTTTTCGGAACCCATTTTGTAGTTCCCCCAGCACCTCCTCGCTCTCCACCCATGCCTGCAGTCTGTCCTTTATAATCTGCATCACCACCCTGTAAACCACTGACGTCACTGTTATGGGACGGTAGTTGTTTATGTCGGCTTTGTCCCCCTTTCCCTTATATATCATGCTCATCCTGCTCAGTCTCCACCCGTCAGGGGCTTTACCGTCCATTATCATTTTGCTCACTGCCTCTCTTAACGCTTTCTTAGATTTTGGGCCCAATGTCTTTATCAACATAATTGGGATGCCATCAGGACCTGTCGACGTGCTACTAGGAACCCTCTTCTCTGCCCTTTCCCACTCGCTTTGTGCCAGTGGAGCCACTGCACTGACTAGTCCATCCTCACCTGATTGAGCACTTGCTATGTTTCGTTCTTTAAATTTTTCTGTCATCATTGTTCTTATATGTTCCATTGCCTCATCTCCCTCTAGTCGAACACCTTGAGCTGTAACTATAAACCTCTGCTCTAGGCTAGTCTTATTACTCAAGGAGTTGAGATGTTTCCAAAATTTCTTCGCTGCTTTTCTATCCTTTTTGTTTACTTCTGACAACCATTGGCTCCCCTTTCTTCTGATCTTCTCATTGATCAAATTGGATGCTTCCCTTCTACAGTTTAAGAAGTTGTTCCATTTTCTGCCTACATCAGCTTCTGGTTCACCCCTCTGCTTTGAATATCTGTGTTCCCTGGATGCTTCCTGGCGTTTCTCTATGGCCTTCTTAACCTCCTCATCCCACCAGCTCTTGGGTTTACGTCTTCTGTTCCCTTTTGTCCTGACTCGTACCTTAGTAAGCTCTAGCTCAAATAGTCCTGTTAAATTTGCATATGTCCATTCTGTTTTTGTATCCTCTGAAATTACTTCCTCAATTTGCTGGGTTGCTATTTCAAGCTGCTTTTCCGAGTAAAATATCCCACCTGGTTGTTCATCTTGCCTCCTACCTACTTTCATTTCCCTTCTAAAACTCACCTTAATACGTTTGTGATCACTACCTAGACTTCTGGAGCCATATTCATCTATGCTCATTACATTTAGCCTATCGTGCATCCTATGTGACATTAGTGCATAATCTATCGTCGACTGCAGGCTCCCTACCTCCCATGTTATGTGCCCTTCACACTTCTCAGTACTGTTGCATACAACTAAGTCATGCATTTCACACATATCCAGCATCATGTTGCCTGTTGAGTCTGTGTACCCGTCCATGTCTTCTATGTGTGCGTTCATATCTCCTAGTATAATAATCTCGCACCCTTCTCCTAGCTCATTAATGTCACTTGATATGCATTCCAGCATTTTTTGTTTTCCTCTTTGGCATTTGCTCCTGTCCACAGGTATACAAAACCAAGGAGTGTCTGCTCTCCTGCAACTTTCCCTTTTAGCCATAAATGCTCCTTGCATTCCTGTTTGACCCTTTGCCAGTTCATACTTTTATGAATGAATGCACCAATTCCACCCCCTTTTCTGCTGCCCTCTGTTCTATTGCAATATTCCCATGCGTAGTCAGGATTACAGGGAGGTTGCTCCATGTCCCTAAGATGTGTCTCCACAAACCCGTATACCATCAGCTTTTCTTGCCTTAGTTGCTCGTCTATCTCCTCCCACTTCAGCCTATTCCTGCCACCTTGCATGTTAATGTAACCTATGTCAGAATGACCTTGCCCCTGGTGCTTACGTCTATTTCTTCTACCGATTCTACGTTTCTTGAATCTTGGAGCCTCTCTGGGTCCGTCTTCGTCTACACTGGTGGTCTTAGGGCTCTGGGTCCCCCCAAAAAAGCCGTAGCTTGGCGCCCTATCCTACTACCTACGCTCCCGCCCGTGGCACCACTGTAGTGAATGCCATCCTGTGCAAAAGGCTGGGAGCCAGACTCGTACACTTCCCGGTTTACCTCCATTACACCGTACCCAAGTGGTCTGCTCAGACCCGTAATGACCCGGTTAGCCTCAAGCACCCTCCATTCCATCGCGCTAGCCTGGCCCCGGACATGTGGGATTGTGCATATGGTCACATGCACTTTCGCGGAGGTTTCTCTGAGTTTACTCAACCCAACCTCTAACTGTCCGTTTAGGTTCTGGCTCCTTCCCTTCAGCACATCGTTGAGACCAGCATGGATAACGACCAGATGTTCATGCTCGAGGTTGTCCGATACCACCTTCTGAGCTTTTGCCATTGCGTCAACCATGCACTTCCCTGACTGGGCCTCCACCCTCACCCGCCCGTCTGCCTTCACTGTTGTAAGGACGCCCTCCTTAACCCTAGCTACGTTGGAGTCCCCCACCACTAGGACCCTTCGCTCTACACGTTTGCCTCCCGCCTGCGATTGTCGTCCTCCAGTTCGCGCTAGCTGGTTCTCCACCCGCCCTGCGCCACTGACACGTGACGATGTGCTCCCTGCCGTTCGTCCCTTCCCACCCGAAGCCTGCCGCACTACCTCGCTGTAGAGTTGTGGAACCGCCGTGTTGCCGCCGGCTCTCGCCTGCTGTTCAACGGCCCCTAGGCGTCCCTCCCTGCTCTCATGGCATGCCTCTGCCTGAGTCTCTGCGCTGTCCCCGCCGCCCGCCTGAGCTGACCCGGGATTACGCGCCGCCTGTACCATTAGCGCCTCCACCCGCTCTTCCAGCACGGCCCGCTTTTCCCGTTCTTCTTGTAGCTCGCCAGCTATTAGCTTTACCAGGACGGCCTCGGCCCCCTCCCTGTGAAGCAACTCGCCGATCCGAGTTTCGAGCTCAATTCGCCGCTCTCGCTCCACCTTCAGCTCCCCTTTGAGCTCTTCCACACTGGCTGCCCATTCCCCTTCCATCCGCCGCACAGCTCCCTTAAATCCTTCACACGACCTGCACGCGAAGCTAGCCTCCTCAGCGTCGGCTAAACTGGCGAAGTGCGTCTCGTCCAAATAACACCAACGTTTGCACTCCTCGCACTGCACCAGCTCGTCATCACCCCTGTCCTTCCTAGCCTGCCGCGCCATTGTCCACCCGTCCACCTATCGAGAAAGCCCAATAAAATACCTGAACAAGGCCCCACGGTAAGCCGTACGGCAAACTCGCTATCCGGCTACCTCCACTAGCTTCCCTAACGCGGTTTAAAACTGCCGCTTTACACTGCTTTCACCATGCAACACGTGCGCCACAACCCGCTTCCAAAAAAAATTAAACAAATTGAACTATTCGCTACCTACTAACGTCCTACCAAACTAACCAAGAAACTAAAAAAGCATGAAAAACAATATATATAGATAGCTCGGGTACCCTAACACTTCTATCAACCAAATAAGAATAAACAAAAATTGAACTTATTCACTGCTCCTGCTGCGCTGAGCTCCACTCGGCCACGACCGTCCTGTTCGGCCACGACCGTCGAAGGATGGATGGATGGATGGATGGATGGATGGATGGATGAGGCTGAACCCTTTAAATCGGGCGGTGGCATACGCCACCTAGCCATGGCTAGGTGGCGTATGCAGTCCTGGGGCAGTGGCAGCGCCTCCTGGGGGCACCGAAAGCGACCATGCTTTCGTGCTTTTGCCCACTTTCGGCCCTTTGGTGACCGCATGTATCGTGACGGCGTAGTATGTGGTATTTGTATGGATGTTCTGTGGTAGTATTTCGATATTATGCGTCTTATACGGTGGGTTCCAGCCACGTTCCTTTCAATAGTGAGGACAGCAATCGCTGGATATGCGGGGCTGTGTGGCCGAGTGGTTACGACGCTTGCTTTGAGATCTGCGGTACGCGGGTTCAAATCCCGCTTTGGCTTATTTGTTTTTTTTTCTTCTTATTTTTTAACCTTTACTTTCTTTTTTTTCTCTGTGTTTGGCAGCGCCGTTGGTTGTGCCCCGGCGCCGACGCGAAGCGGCTGCCGTTGGGGTGTTGCGGAGCGCTCGCTCGTGTGTACCAATTTCAAATCGAATTTTACCGTAAATCTCTTCAAGTTAAATCGAGCATGACATCTACATGTAGACCTTTTTGGTGCCAGTGCGACCAGTATGAGCCAGTTTAACTGGTTTAACTACCAAACGGGTCCCCTGTTTAGACCCATTTCTGTGTCGGAGATTCCTGTTAAAACCTGCCTGCGGGCCAAATAGGCCCCTGTTTGGTGCCAGTGCCCAGTATGAACCTGTTTGTTCGCTAAACGGGGCCCCTGTTTAGACCTATTTCTGTGCGGGAGGGTCCCGTTTAAACCTATTTGCAAGCCAAACAGGACCCCGTTCAGACCTGTTTGTGTGTAAACGGGTCCTGTTTACACCTGTATGTTGCCAAACAAGACCCCGTTAAAACCCGTTTAAACCTGTATAACCCTGTTTGAATTTAAATAGGATTTTTTAGTAGGGTAAGTTCTAACAGGTCGGAATCTGAGATCACGCCTCGGACTGTGTTGAGAGAACGATGTGGGGTCACTGTTATAGGGATGTCTGCAAAGGTTGTGAGATTTGCGAGTTTTTCGTGCTGCAGCTTGTCGCGAACCTCAAGGAAGAGGTCGCCGCTTGCCATCTTGCTAGCTTTATAGCCTGGTCCAATGGTGTCCGTCAGGGATTTAGATACGAGGAAAGGTGATATTACTCTTACGGGCTTTTCAGGTTTATCACTGTGGATAACGTGGTATCGTGGAAAAGGTTCTTTGCGTGGTGCGAAAAAGTTGAGGGAGACTTCGGTGCGTACGCGCTTTGCTGCGGTACGATCGGATAGTAGAGGAAATGATGCTCTATGCATGCTGGATGTAGTACTTCGGCAGCAATGGCAGCCACCCACCATGGAGCCCAACAAGGGGACGCTACAAGTTTTACATAGTAATGACTTGCACACGCCAGCCGTGCATCGCTGCTATAACCCAATGCGCCATACTCAAGGTTGGATATACCGCACCAGGTTAACCCAAGCCGCCTGAGAGAAACAGAAAAGTTGGGAAGATAGGAGATGACAGGACAGAAAGGTAAGTTGATAGGAAAGGAAAAGATTTAGGAGAGGGACAGGAAAAGGCGACCACCGATTTCCCCCGGGTGGGTCAGTCCGGGGGTGCCGTCTACGAGAAGCGAAGGCCAAAGAGGTGTGTTGCCTCTGCCGAGGGGCCGTAAAGGTCCAAACGCCCGGCTTCGGCTCAACCCCCAGGATCCCCTTTTCCCCGGACACGGCTAAGCCACGCACGGCGACACGCGGGAGGGTCCAACCCTCATGTGCTGGGGTACGTGGTGTCGCAACACACCAAACGCCTGCTCACGCAGACGCCCCTGCGGGGCCTTTTATACATGAGTCATCGAAGGTTCCCTGCAGGTGTGTCCTGCGCCGAACGATAACGCTGTGCTGTATCGGTAAAGACCATTTCTTCAGTCATGACTGAGTGGCGTCGTCTGGTGGGGGATATGAACTACTCGCAAGATGGCTGCCGTAGTACCACCACCTTAAGTGAAGTGCTTCCAAAAGTTTATGCGCCGTTTTGTCATTGCTGTTGCCCAGGGTATTCACATCATGAAATCCCGGTTGACAAGAGCAGGATTTATAGTGCGCAGAAAGATGTGCAGTCAACACAGCCTTTTTCATCAGCCTTTGTTCACTTGTTCCCTTCCAGAAGTGTACTCTTGGCTTCGAGGCGCCTTTGCGGAACATTTCCTCCACGGCACGCCCCCCCCCCCCCGTCGCCAAGTCTGGAGATAAGAAAACCGCGTGTGGCCCGAATTTCAGGTCGGTCAAGGCTGCCGCTGGAAGGATGACGCATTGAAGCAACGCACAAGCTTCAGCTGCTCACTTAGGCCTCTACGTCACAGACCGCGTTTATCAGTGGTCAAGTTCGTGGCATCAATCTGCGACATGCGATCGCCGCTACTGCGTCACTGTGTATTTTCTCCCTGCTAGTACCAGTCCGGGCACGCTCGTTTTCCCACCACCATCGGTAGCAGCACCGCATCATTGCGCAACGCCCACTGACAGCGGCGCGGTTGCCAGAATGTCCGAGCCGACGGACCAATGCACCTCTGCGGAGCGTCCATCGACCAGCTGCGGCCACTTGACAAAGGCTCGCATGTCACGAGGAAGTGAACCGTTGGTCTGGTAAGTCGACCGCCGAACCTCAGTTCTGAGCTTTCGTCCTTTTAACGTACTCTGTAGACGAGTGAAACTGGCAAGGAATGGCGGGAAAGGCTTGTTCGATGCGTGCCTCTGAAATTACGACGCTTGGCACGCGATTCACGTGTTTACCCCGTGGTACTTGTAGGTTTTGGGCTCGTTAAACATGCTGATGATTTCATGATGATTTCTTGGCATCACCTTTCAAACGGGGTGGTGACAAATAGCCACCTAGCCTGCTTGATTTAATCAGGCATGCTAAACACGCTTTTCATTCTAGCATTTTTGCATACATCTCATTAATTATCTTTTTCAAAACTTCTCTATCTACCTTCTAACGGACCAGGTCGGAGCAATCTTTTCTTTGCATTTTTTCCCACCAATACACGTGAGTGAGTGGCCCCGCATTGAAGCAGAGCTGCGCAAGCGTAGTGACGCAGGGGGCGTGGCTTCGTGTCGGCTGTTACATTGTTCGGGCACGCCTAACCTGCGCGGTCATGAAAGATTTCGATTAATTTCGCTTTCAGTAGCATACCACCGTTGCGGGGAAACCAGCCTTGCGCTTCAATACGGTGTGCTAAAGGCCAGCGGTTTCACCAACTTTAGCCCAATGAAGTGTATCATTACCATTAAATATTACGTCTTGTAAAGACAGTTTATCTCATCTTTTATCGCCAGCTGTTAAAAGAAGTCGCAGTTTCGCCCGAAAGGCGAAGCGTCGATGGCGATAGCAAATTAGTGGACAGCTATACAAAGTAAGGATGGTAGTTTTACCGGTCGTATAAACTTGTAAACATAGGCACACGAACTAAATAAGCAAGAATGGTGTCACGGGTGCACAAGCAAACATGAACGCAACTCACTCGATGGCCACGCAAACTCGCTGTCGGAACGCTGGAGTGAGTCAGTGCGCCAGCAGCAGCGAGCGAATTGAGCTTCGTGCCGGCGCTCGCATCAACGCGATCTTAGCCGCGAAAACACAGGGAGGGCGGATTCTGCCCCCGCCCCAGATGGCTTTCAAGATACAGTCGCGCGGGTGGACGCTTTCACACACACGCACATGCAGCGTACGGCGCGCGGCGACGATTGCATCGCCCGTGGACTTCATACGGAACCTCACTGTGATGACGACGGCGATGACGACGTCGACGTCAGAACTTTTTTTTTTCAGAATACTCCAGGCCAACAGTTTTGGCCCATAGAGGAGGAGGAGCTATACAAGGCAAGAAAATACATTGTGACATAGAAAATAAATAAAAACCGGCAGTTTAAGGGATTGCCGCTAATAAAACAAGCAGAAAACATGAATACACATACATATATACACACATAAATATGTACACAAAAACCACCCAAGCACTCGTACAAATGGTTAAATTTGTAACAGAACAAGTGACCAGGCCAGCAAGGCGGCCATCACCCTTTATTGCTGTTGTTGTTGTTGCCTCAAAACATGGCTCGTACCACTGTTCTTCTTTGCTTGCTTGCTTGCCTTCGAGAGTGGCTCGTACCCTCTATGGGGGATTGGCCAAGAATCTGATGAATGAATAAAAAAAAATTAGCGGAGTCTAATAAGGATCACTCTTGAAAAATTTTTAATGACTAAAGGAATTATTCATGTAAAATTTAAGAATTTAGCAAGGAAATCGTCCTGATTGAATTACATACCCCACAATTCAGCTGCACCAACCTCCCTATGACAATGTCTGAGAGAAGAGGCACCAAAAGATAGAATATCGGGTATCGTAACATTCAATCCAGCACTGTAAAATGGTTCTTCTAAACCGTGTTTCTTAATGAGAAAACGGCAGGATGACAGGCAGAAGATTGTTTCGTCTTCACCACAGTATGAGCACAAGGAGGAGGGCACCAGACCAGATCGATGCATATTAATGTAGGAATCCGACATCTGAATTTGGTAAAGATGACTTCAAGTTTTCTACTATGGCAGAATTTTCTGTTCCAAGGAAATAGGCGGTGTCGATAATCAGTTAGATTTGTTAATGGCAGGTTCCAGGAGTCTTGCATGACTGCCCGTCTCCTGAACATAGCCGCGGTTATGTAAGCTGATACAGAAGATCGGAAGGATGGACTACTAGGGGCAGCTCTCGCCAAGCGTCAGCTATTCATGATCACTAATCGTTTTGACCAGGCACCGATACCAGTCTATTAGTGTTAAGGTAGAAGGTATAAGACAGTGGAAGGTACGTGAAACTTGTGAGCCACTATTTGCAGTGAGAGCTGAACATATGACAAAGA